>NC_034596.1:78101713-78109871 GCF_900095145.1 Mus pahari
CTTTAATCCCAGCACTTGAGAGGCAGAGGCAGGTGGATTTCTGAGGTCGAGGCCAGCCTGGTCCACAGAGTGAGTTCCAGAATAGCCAGGGCTATACAGAGAAACCATGTCTTGAAAAATATATAGATGATTTCTGTGTAAAAATGAAAGAAGCTACACCACACTACAGAGGAAGAAAATCTTCAAATTCCATAATGAAAGCAACAACTAGGAATGCCATATGTAACAAACTGTCTTTTAACAACAGCAGCAACAGCAAATTATTATACAAGAACCAGAAGCAGCCTATCTTTCTACAGGCTATATTCCAGAAATACTGTGAAGTAAAGGCATACAAGTTGCGAGGAGTTGATGGGTTAGCGTGTTTCTGGCTGGCATTATCCAGGATAACAGCCAATGCCCATCTATATATGTCTTTTAAAATGAATCAAACCAAATCAGATATTAAAAATCCAGATTTTAATACTTTTCAGACATTGATAAAAATTAAGAGCTTCTGTTGGGGGTTGTTTGGGGGCTGCTATGTATTCAAATGCTAAATACTGACCCCTCAAGATATGGTGGCCCCGAACAAGTAGATCCTCACACACACCAAGCGATGGATGCTATGCAAACTTTCCTCCCCAATTTAAAACTATTAGTTAAATAAAGGTGACTATGGCCAATTATTGGGGAGACTAGAAAAGAGGGAGAGTTTCAGTTGCTGGACTGGAGGTGGCCGGTAGGGACCATGGAAAGGAGAGAGTGAAGGAGGAAGAAGACAGAGAGAACAGGAGGTCTCCATTAGAGTGATGGACCAGGAGCACATGCCCGAGTGGAATGCACCCCCAGGACAGACTGATGGAGCAGAAGTAACCAGGGCGAGATCCAAACTGCAAGTATTTGTGGAGCACAGCTGGGAATTAACAGTCTAGCAAACAGGAATATTGATTAGGGACAATCCCCCAGTATTTTTGCAAAAGCTGACAATCTATGGATGCTGACTGGATTATTGGGGACTGTTTGGGTTATAGTAATAACTAATAGAGCTTATTAAATGATAAACTAACATTTATTATGAAATATCATTTTTTTAAAAAACCTAAAAGTGGCCACAGACTTAGAAAAGGCATTCATAACCTGATGTAACAAGACATCAGGGTCAGGAATATATGAAAGACTCCTACAAATTGAGATATTAACAGAATCATAGGAAAATGGACAAAAATCATAGGCAAACATTTTATAGAAGAAGAAATGTAAGTCACCATCAAACGTACCACTTGTCCAATGGCTCCAACCATCTCAGAAATGCAAACTGAACCTATGGAAAGACACCATTTCAACCTGCCAAGCTGAAAAAAACTCAACATCTTTGACTGTGCCAAGTACACAAGGTGTATGGGAGAAGTGCTAATCTGTGACTAAGAAGAGTGTGAATTGGCAGCCCTCACTAGACACCACGTGGTGACGGTAGCTGTTCATGTAAAACTCATAAATATTCATGAGTTCCTGTTTTCATTACTAGGGACATGTTATGGCCCAGGGAAGCCTCTGAGTGGGTGTCCAGGGACACTTTACTTAACCCCACTCTTCGTGTCAGCAACATCCGGGGTGATCTGGGCTTGGCTGTTGGCTGTGGACAGAAAAGGGAAATGCACAGGCAAGGAGTAAGACTGTACACAGCCATGAAGGCCAAGAGCTACTCCTTAGCAGGATACAACTCAGAAACAAAGTAGGAAATGATAAATAAGGAAGATGCATACCATGAAACCATGCACATGACATTCAAAAGTAGACACAATTAAGTAATATGATACTTTGGGGCTCTCATGTATTTGGCTGAGAAGTAGAAATGAAAACTTGAATGGGTGAACTAACTCTTGTAGGAAAATCAGAAAAACAGTAAGGTGCAGATGCACCCAGATCTGAGGTATTCAGACTGTTTATTTTTCTGGAAGATCAGAACATAGTGGTCATTTTATTACGATTTTAAAATGTCTGTGCTTACATATACACAGGTATTGAACAGATGTGGTCAAATATATACATGAATACATATATATATTCACTATATATTCATATATACCTTATATATATTCATATATGTGGCAGATTTATTAGAATGGCTTGTGGGCTGTGGTACAACCTAGTCCAACAATGGCTGTCTACCAATGGAAGGTCCAGGAATCCAGAGGTTGTTAAGGCCATGAAGCTGGATGTTTCTGCTGGTGGTCAGTGTGTCCCAAAATCCCAAATAAGTAAGCTCTAATGCCAGTGAGACAATGAACTTGCCAGGGAGAGCAAGGACAAGCAGGCAGAGAGACAAGCTTTCTTCTTCCATGTTCTTTATATAGGCCGTCAGCAGAAAGTGTGACCCAGATTAAAGGTGCATCTTTCTATCTTAAAGTTCCAAATTAGAAGTGTGTCTTCCCCACTTCAAATTATTTAATTAAGAAAAAAAAAAAAGTCCCTTACTGGTGCACCCAGTCATTTGGGTTTTAGTTAATTCCAGATAGAATCAGGTTGACAATTAAGACCAGCCATCACACATTAGCATGCCTGGATGGGCACTGTGTTTTACCCACATGGTACACTTTTGTGAACATACATGTAACATGATCCATCTGACTGTTCCCTGGTCATTAACCTACTCCACTTATTATCAGACATAAACAGGCAATGTGGAGTATTAGTCCAGTCCCAAAAATACACTGAAGAAAAAGACAGAGAACTCCATCTTCAGTACTACACCTGAAGCTCATGCTTTACCCCTCTCAAGGGTGGACAGATCCTCTAAGAACAAACCAAGGCAGAGCTGTGGGGGCTACACCACACATGCAGTCATTAAAGGGAAAGGGAGGGAGAATCTTTAGAGAATTAAGAATAAAAATAACAGCAAAATCTTTCTGGCATATGCGATAGTGTCTGGGTTTGGTAGTTGTATATGGGATGGATCCCTGAGTGGGGCAGTCTCTGGATGGTCATTCCTTCAGGCTCTGCTCTGAACTTTGTCTCTGTAACGCCTTCCATGGGTATTTTGTTCCCCATTATAAGAAGGAGCGAAGTATCCACACTTTGGTCTTCCTTCATCTTGAGTTTCATGTGTTTTGCAAATTGTATCTTGGGTATTCTAAGTTTCTGGGCTAATATCCACTTATCAGTGAGTGCATATCATGTGAGTTCTTTTGTGATTGGGTTACCCTACTCAGGATGATATCCTCCTGATCCATCCATTTGCCCAAGAATTTCATGAATTCATTGTTTTTAATTGCCCTGATATAGCTCTCTCTTGTGAGGCTATGCCAGTGCCTGGCAAATACAGAAGTGGATGCTCACAGTCATATTGGATGGAACACAAGGCCCCTAATGAAGGAGCTAGAGAAAGTACCCAAGGAGCTGAAGGGGTCTGCAACCCTATAGGAGGAACAGCAATATGAACTAACCAGTACCCCCCAGAGCTGCATCTCTAGCTGCATAAATAGCAGAGGATGGCCTAGTCAGCCATCAATGGGAGGAGAGACTCTTGGTTTGGGGAAATCGTATGCCCCAGTACAGGGGAATTCCAGGGCAAGGAAGTGGGAGTGGGTGGGTTGGGGAGCGGGGGGGGGAGGGTATGGGGGCTTTGAGGATAGCATTTGAAATGTAAATGAAGAAAATGTCTAATTAAAAGAAGAAAAAAGAAGTGCTAATAATAGAACTTGGCAAAAGCTCATCTGCTTTCTGTTGTCACCACATGGTTCTAATCAACTATGTCACTCCCAGGTTATTTTGACCTAAGAGTTCTATTTAATAAGACTATCTTTCACTTGAACACAGACTTAGATAGCCCACAGTTATGTGGGGTCTCCCGATATCTCAGTAAGGTGCACTCCTACTGGTTTGGGATTGGACACAGTCCTGCCTCAAACCTTAGTACTCGCTTTAAATAATAAGTTAAACCCTGAGTGCTGTGCTATAAAGATGAAGAAACAGGACAGGGGATGGATCAGGGCATCCATCCAACATGGCTGATTCTGAAGGTCTGTGGGAGAATCTTCCCCTCTCCCTGTTGTTGGTTTTAGGTTTGGCTTTGATCACACACAACGTGGGCAAACAACTCTGGTTGAGACAAGTGGGGTGGCAGTCCCTTGATGAGCTGACCTTTAATTAGCAACACGGGCAAAAACCTGTTCTCAATTGGATGCATTTGGGCCATGAATAAACAAGGCTGCATGACCACAAGCAAGAAGGGTAGGTGGATCTTCTGCACTTGGGGCAAAGCATAGGCTCACTCCCCTGCAGACAGCCTTGTTCCTACCTGGTCACGTCACCTGAGTCACCGTTGTGTCATCTTTATCTGAGTACTTACTGGCTGCCTGCTTTGGCCACTTCGCTTACCCTTGTCATACCTCTGTTTCCTCATCTCTAAGTCAGAGCTGTTAGTAACAATAGTATTTATTCACTTGTTGTGGTTGTTGAGATGATTAAACAAATTCATATGGTTAGTGTTGGTTGTCACTTTAACAAGAGCAAGAATCCCCTAGAGACGAGGCTCTGGACATGCCTGTGAGGGATTATCTAGATTAGGTGAAGAGGGATTAAAAGACTCACCTGACTGTGGGCAGCCCATGCCATGGGCTGTGGTCTTCAGAATATAAAGGAGAAAGCAAGCAGGGTACTGGCCTCCACCCCTCCCAGCTTCCTGACATTGGATGCATGAGACCTGAGACCGGCTAAGCCAAAATAAATCCTTCCCCTGCCTTTTGCTGGGATATTTGATCGCAGCACCAGGAGAACTGATGAGCACGTTCCCTGTGGTTTGTATGTTGTGCTGTGTGCTCACTATTTTTTAACATAGAGTGTTTAACTTACCCTTCTTTCCTGTGAGAAACTGCTGATTGTCTCTGGCCATCTGCTCAACTCATTAATTCTGTTCCGCCAACATGCTGGGAAGGAGACTCGGGCTGGGGAGCAGAGATGCGCCGACTATCTGGCTCCCTCTATTTCTTTTAAAGGAAGGCAGTAATTGTCTCTGTTCTGGATGTCCAAGCCTTTGTTCTATAGATGGCATGGTAGGTCCCCTCGGGGGGGCGTCTTCTCCTTCAGCTTCCTTTCCTTCTTTCCTTTGTCACAGCTCTGCCAGGAGCCCTCAGAGATTTAAAGTCCTTTCGAGACTCCAAGGGGAACGCCTGAGTCTTAGTCTTTGGCTGTCACTGGTCACCCCTCCAAGGTGTAAATATGGGGAACCCTGACTGCTCCCTGGGGTGAGGGCTGGGGTCATGCTGCTTGTAGGAGGCAGGGGTGAAGGGTGGGAATCACCTAAAGAAATCCTCAAAATCGAAAGATAAAGTTCTATCTCCCATGATCCATGATCCAAATCCCAGATCCCAGCACAGTCTGGGAACATTTGGTAACTGGTTGTTATGAATAGGAATATCCCAAGCGATATAATTGTTCCCCTCTCCAGAGCCATATTAATTATGCTTGGCTATTTGTTTCTTCAGTCATTCAGACACAAAATGTTTATCAAGACTTAGGGGAAAACCACAATAAAACCATTCAGCTTGCTCATATTCAAGTTGAAATGCCTTTTCTACATTAATGAAGGTAAAGGCTATCTCATGTGGGCAAAACTGTTAGAGCTGTGTTAATTAGTGAGTCTGTTGAGTTAATTTTCATAAATTCTTTGAATTCCATTGCATAGCCCCAAATTAAAAGTCAAGGCTAGAATTACAACTTAAATTAAAATTAAAGTCAGGCTAGAATTTAAAGCTGGAGTTCAAGGATCGCACACACTTGTGTAGTGTAGGACTCAGCGTAGTGTAGGAAACTGAAGAAGTCCTTAAGACAACAAATCCATCTTTGTCATTGAGGAAAATGAAACAAAAGGGTAGAAAGAGCCATAGGTCTTGAGAGCAGCTTTTCACAGGAGCCACAGTGGTGTCTACAGATGGCCATGTTGACCAGTCTGTTGGGAAGAAGGAATTATATAGTATCATCGTGTCCACTGTAAATCGTAATTGTCTTGGAAGAAGAATGTGATCTAATGCTGTCACACACCTAAGAAATGGTCTCCTCAGATCTAGAATGTTTATGCGAAAGACATTCAGAGGAGAAAAAAGACTGGGGAGGGGTGAGGAATGAGGGAAGCTAGAGGTGGCAATTCCCTGAATTCAGCACCTTCACTGGCTTCCCAGAAGTCTTGGTGCTTGTCTGAGCCAGATGTCTCAATATGATCGCTGCAGGGATGATAAAGCCCCAGAAACAGCAGAAGACTGGGGTTCAAGGTCCTTTGTGATCTCATCCAGTGATTCATGTAACAATAAGGAGTCTGGATTTCCACAAGTTGGCTGCATGAGCTTCCCAAGGTCTCAAAGCTATCTCCCAGTGAGGCTGGAGCACAAGCCAAGTGTCAAGCTCAAGCTCTCATCCCAGAGCTAAGATATAGCAAGCAGACCCTTCCAGATCAGTGGTTGTTCCTTTCTGGGGCTATAGGCAAAGATCAATCATCGAGAGCTTTTCTCAAGCTTCATTCTCCAGGATCGTGTCCAGGGTTTAGGAGGCTGGGCTCCTAAGCTAGACGCAGAGGCTGGAATCAAGATGTACCTTAGCAAATACAAACACGTGAATCAGTCAACTAAAATCAGCCCCCAAAACGGCTTGCTTATATAAATTGCCCTTCGAAGGAAGTGTTGCCGTATCTCACACAAGTGTTAATTGTTTTTCTCTTCCACAGATCCTCACTAATTTATTCTGAAGACACTGCTACATTTCCAAATTTTACTTTTATTTTACAGCGATTCAAACGTTGGGGGAAAAGTTGAACACTGTTTTGCTGATTGCTTCAGTAGTTAAGAATAACAGCTGTCATGTTTGAGAAGTCATTATCAGTAATTGGCCAAGGCAAAGGGGAGTTGGCCCTGCTCTCAGAGGGCATCCAACACACGTGACTTAATGGTTGCCAGTGTATTTTGATGAAGAAAGGCATTGAGCTAACTAGGTGCAGCTTCATCCACAGTGGCTGGCGAATCTCTCTCCTCCAGGAGGCCAGATATTAATTCTGAAGCTCCCTTTTCTCCAGTCCTCTGTCATCTTCTGATCCTTCTCCACCATGTCCTCCATCTGTCTCGTGTCTTTAATTATTCACTTATTGAGCTAATATTCCCTGTGCCGAGAAGAAATGTTAACAGCTGCTGAAGAAGGTGGCAGATACAGCGAGAACAAGTCAAGGGTGACCACGTGAAGTGTAGGGTCCAATGGAAGGAAATGTTAGGGATGAAATCACACACTTAGTGAACGCCTGGTGGTATTCAGGGGCGAGGTGTACCATAATAGAGAAGGCAGGGCAGACCAGTAAGCCAAGACAGGACATGTGTGTTGGGGCTAGCCAGGAGAGATGGCTGAAAGAAGACATCTAGGCCAAGGGAACATGTCACGGTTTGGGTCTCAAATATCTCCCACAGGGCCGCGATTTGAAGACTTAGTCTTTAGCTGGTAGTATTGTTTTTGAAGGCTATGGAACATTTAGGAGGTGTGGCCTGGCTGGTGGAAGCAGGTCCCTGGGAACGGGCCTTTGAAGGTGATCCCTGGCTCAGGCTCAGGCTCTGGCTCTGGTCTGCATTCTCTGCTTCCTGGCCCACACAGTGTGAACAAGCCTTCCTGCCATGCTCCTGCTACGTGAACTTGACCTTGCCTTCTCCACCACAATAGACCAAAATCCTCCTGAAATAGGAGCCAAAAGAAACTCCTCTTCCCATAAGTCGCTGCTATGACACATTTTGGTCACAGCAGTGAAAAAAGCAACTCGTACCAGGTAGCATCTCATGCAAAGTCCTCTTTGTGGGGAGGACTCTGGCAGGTAGGATGAGCCAGTCTGTGGCCAAAGAAACTGGGCGAAGTGAGGCTGGAGCCTGGGAGCCATGGCTCTTGAAAGCAGTGGGGGGAAAACGTTGAGGGCTTCAAGCGAGGGTGACATGGCCAGGAGGGAATTTTTAAAAGGCCACAGTATTTGTTTAAGCAGAAATAGTAGTGAAAATGGGGGAGGGAGGAGAAGGGGAGGGGCAGAAGAGGGGAGGGGAAAAGAAGGGAAAGGGGTCAATGAGAGGGGGAAGAGGAGAGGGAAAGGAGAGAGACAGGGAGACAGGGGAGAAGGGGAGGGGATGGTGACAGGGAGAGAGATGAGAAGAGGGAAGGAGAG
>NC_034596.1:78109956-78124828 GCF_900095145.1 Mus pahari
AGAGAGAGAGAGAGAGAGAGAGAGAGAGAGAGAGAGAGAATGAATATTCCCAGATCCTATCAGGACTGGTAGACTTGAGCTGTGGAAACAATACTCTTGTTCTGTATTGCAAAGTCTCTTGGGCCAGTGCACTTCATCTTGAACCGCCTTCAACCTTAGTTCCTTGTGAATATACTTCCTCCATTAAAACCATAAATGACTTGGAGACTACTTTGTTCTCAGTACCCTGAACTCTAGCCCAGAGCCCATAACATAAAATGAGTCATGACCAGTGGCCCACACTATTCTTTTTTCCCACCAACACAGTATAACAACCAGTTTTCTGCAGAGCCCTTTCTAGCTCCTTTTTACTCTTATA
This sequence comes from Mus pahari, assembly GCF_900095145.1. Taxonomy (NCBI): domain Eukaryota; kingdom Metazoa; phylum Chordata; class Mammalia; order Rodentia; family Muridae; genus Mus; species Mus pahari. The sequence goes on from NC_034596.1 coordinate 78,110,315, forward strand.
AAGACCCCCGGGTCCATTTTAGAGCATTTGTTCTCACAACTCTATTACATGATAGTCATTTGGCCTGAATAAACACCCTCCTTACAGTGTGCCTCAGCTGGTGCAGTTGATGAGGGGGGGCACTTGCTGTCTGCACAAGGCTGATCGGATCACACAGTATTGGAGCTTGAAGTCCAAAAGGCAGGTAAAAAGGGCAATGGACAGAAAGATGGGGAGCAAAAGGCTGGAGCCAGGGTATAGAATGGGTGCCAGGGAGCCCTGTCAGTTACAGCTGTCTCCCATCTGCTTAGTGCCCTGCAGAGAACACGGGCTTCTATGACATACTGATAAGCACACACCTGGGAAGGGATCAGACGAGCTACGTTGGGGACAGGGAAGTAGAGTGGTGGCAGTCCTAACTTCTGCCACCACCCAGAAAGTGAGCAGCAGATAAGATAGAGCGTGTGTGAGCCACGAGCTTCCCTTCTGCCCTCCGGGTCTCAGTCACTGATGCAGTCCATGGTCCACCGACCTGGGGATACTCAGGAGAGGCAGTCAGGTGAAGGTGGTTTAGCTTAGCCGCGTTGACAATGTATGGCCTCCTAAAGATCCTGGGTACTGTGTGGAAAACAAACACACAAACCTTCCACCTTCCTCTCCAGCAGTCTCTGTGTATTATGGGATATACCTTCTCCACCTTCCTCTCCAGCAGTCTCTGTGTATTATGGGATATACCTTCTCCATTTTCTCCCCAGCTGTCTTAGAGAAACATTTAGAATTTCCAGATGAGCTGCCAATAGGCAAAGGTTAAACCTTGACAAGTTAGGAGCGCACTTGGCAGCAATGCAGACCTTCACCACCCCAAGAAGCCGTTTAGGTCAGGGACTGGGTTGACCAAATAGCAAGCGACCAGCCTGGAAGATCATATGCCCACCTTACCAGCTGGGGAAACACTGCATCTGTCTCCTCTCCAAGTTTCCCTTCTGCCTGGGAGTTCCAAGCCACCACCCCGCAGGGGACAATCTGGCACATTTTGGCCCCCACTTTTCTTGGGGTATTGAGAAACTGTAATTGAGCCCACAGTGAGATATTCTGGAATCTGGGGATCAAGGCTGTGAGTGATTGAAATAGCTCAGAGGCCCTTAACTGTTGCTGCAGGTCAGAGCACCGGCAGAACTTCACAGCATTGGCAGTGTCCCAGCTCCCAGTGGCTTTGGGGTATGGCTCAGCATCACTAAGTGCTAAAGCATCTCAGGGATTCTAACGTTTCTGGGTCTAGAATCACGGGTCTACTCTCTAATTCTCTTGTTTTCAGAGATAGTCTGAGCCGCAGAGAAATTGGTAGTGCTGGCCAACAGCACTTACTGGGAAAGGAGCCCACATCTTCTGAGTCTTCTCTCGGGTCACCATGTTCATGGTGACAGAAAGAAAAGGAAACCAGATAAAGTAGGGAATGTACTGTTTAACAGAATGTTACAGAATGGTTCTACCCTTTGTGGAAGGGCCTTAACAGTCAACAATTACATCGCCTAAAAAAAATAAAATAAAATAAAATAATTTTAAAAATGTAAAATAAAATGGAGCCATCTTTGCTACAACATGGCCACGTGATCAATCTAAAATAAACTGGAGCTCAGAGCTCCTGTGACTGCATGCTCCAAGAGGAAACATGCGACCTGATGGGATGGTTCAAAAGGTAAGGGTGCCAGCCACCAAACCCAACAACCTGTGGTAGATCCCAGGGGCCACTAGGTGGAAGAAAATAGCCAACTTCCACAAGCTGTTCTCTGACCTACACACACGCACACACACACACACACGCACACACATACACACACATATTCTAAATTAAAATTTAATTAATTTTTAAAAACTAGGATTATTTACAAACAAACTTTGTAAATAATCAAAGTAGTGTTTAACCTATAGTATGCTCTTATAACTATTAGAAGTTAGTTATTTAAAAATTAGAATCAAATTATTGGATATTTTTACTAGCTCTTTGCTTAAATTTTCCATTAAAAATGTAGTCTTCTTATGAAGGTTCTCTTTTTTTTTTCATTTTAAAAATGTTCATTTTAAAGAATTCAGTAGGAGACGAGTAACAAGTAGGGAAGTGGAGGTGAGGGGAGGAGGAGAAAAAAGACGGATCCCCCCCCATTCACCATATATAAGTCAATGTATACACATGTGCGTACACACACACACACACACACACACACACACAGTATGTGAAGGGGAAGGTGTATTTAAAGTATTTAAAATATTACCGTAACAGGGTAACACTATAATGTTTTTTTAAGATTTATAAACATATGTTCAGCTTCATTTTAATTCTATGCAGAAATAAAACTGCAGAGACACTGGGGGAGGAGACTGGACCCTCACATGAATATTTCTCTACAATCCAACATGTTCTTTCCATAAGGAGCCCTGACAGAAGTGGTCTCTAACTTCCTGGAGTAACAATTGTTAATTTTTCCAGTGTTTCTAGTTTATAGTGTATCAAGTGGTGCCTTGTTGTGAAAATAAAAGACACTACTACTCCATGTCCCGCCTCCCAGTTTTTCAGTGCCTCTCCGTCAATACATCCAGGCAAGCGTCTTTTAGGGTCCACTATGTACAGGGCACATTCATTGTACTGCTTGGGCCGGTAGCCATAATATGTAGACAGACAAGATGAAGCCATCACCCATGACGGTCTTTATAGGCTGGTAGAGTGCCGGAGAGGGGGTGGGTACGAGACTGTTTGGGTATTTCTGCTCACTAGCCATAAGCCTTGTAATTGCTCGATATTATTTCTGTGTTTGAATTCTTTCCATGCATATATAAAAGGGGAAGTCTGGCAGACTAGAGATAACCAAGCTCACTCTACGAAACGATTCGATGCTATAAATTCATTTCCTTCTTTGAGAACCAGCCCAACCTTCCCATGCCGCCTTACTTCATTTCTCCCTGGCATCCGTCTCCTCTCTGGAGGAAGCAGAGCTCTCCTTTCCATATCCACAGGGAAGGCTCCTGCCTCCTTGCTTCCTGGCTGCTTCTGAGGGACAGGCAGGGATGGAGAGGCAGCTCTGGTCTCAGCCTCTCGCTTCCGTGCAGAATCCCCAGGGTGGCTGACTCTGGAGGAGTATGACATTATGTTATGGCTCTTTCTTTTGTTGCTAATGATGCAGGTTTTGCCTGGGTTCCTTGTTCTATGCCATTGTTATCCATTTTACTAAGTACCATTAAGCTGGGGTGGCAGATATAAAGATTGGTGGTTTTTTATCTTTTCCCAACTCTAATTTTTCAAAACATATTTACTATTATTAGTGTGAGTATGTATGTGTGGTATATTCATGAGTGCACATGTGTGTATGTGCACATGCATGGGTGTTAGTATATGTCTGGGACTGCATGCCATGGTATGCAAATAGAGGTCAGAGGAGCTAAGTTACATGGGATCCAGGGATTGAACTCAGCTCATCAGGCTGGCACAGCAATCACCTTTTCCCTCTGAGCCATCTTGTCACCCCAAACTCCAAATTCTTTAAATAATGTTACAAACACAACTCTGATATAAAAGCAAACCATGGTGCATTTCCTGGAGAGGTATAGACAAGTGTGTCTTTGCGTAGCTAGGAACATTGGTGCACACCAGGAATCCTAGAAAGACAGAAGCAGAAACACGTGGGATCCGGGGATTTGAAAGACTGGAGCAGAAAGATTAAGTTTGAGGCCAGCTTGGGTTGTACAGCAAGACCATCTTAAAAACAATCTTTTGCTTCCAGTCGTATCAGTTCAGCGGAGTGTTTATTTTATTCCATCTCATCAGTACCCCCAGCTGTAGCTTGGTCTACTGATGTGCCTCAAAGCAGATGGGAAAAATCTCTGTGGGTGGGAGAGGTCAGGGGGCCACGAACCCCATTGCTGGCACAACGCCTTTATCTGTGAGGACGCTTGGTACTTGTGAGAAATTGGCCAAGGAAGAGGCCATAGAATGTGAAGAGCTAGTCCAGGTGACACTGCAGGTCCCACCCAAATGAATGGCAGTGAGAGTTTGGGGTATCCAAGAATGCTTAACGAGGGAGAAAAGGGAACATTATCAAAATACACTAGAAAACCATAGAGCTAGCCTTCCCTACTTTATCTGCCAAGCTGGAGATTTAAAAGGCTGCATATCAGAGAGCAAGGAAGATAAGGGTAAATAAACACCGGTATCCAAAGCCTGCACAGAGAATGTATAGAGTCTCGGCAAGTAGCCTGTGGTCAGTCACCGCCACAATCAACAGTTTGATTTGGAGTGACAAGAAGGACGATGTACCCGTGAAGGTCTTGGAGGAAACAGATGGTTCCCCGAAGCTATTTGAGGATGTTTTAATTAAAAGACTATTTTAAAAGGTGTGGGTAGCAGGTAGAAAAACTAACCAGAGATGAACAAGCTGGAACCCAAACAGAATAATTTTGGGGAGAAGGAACACATAACAGAAAACAATGAGAGACCCAGCGTGGTTTCGGACAGAAGCAAGCTGGCTCTCTGTCCTCTGCTCCGTCACCTCCTGGCTCTACTTCTTAACTGAGTCTAAACCAGAGGAGAAAGAGTTCAGTGGTCTGCCCATCCAAAGTGGCCTCCCAGGACTCAGACCCAGGATGGAGGAAGGTGGTAGTTCTGTGGAAAAACATAGATGTCTCTCATAAATGGACCAAAAGGGGAGTAAGAGCTATGGTTATAATAGTTGACATGAAGAAAGATGGATTTAGTAAAGACTACATTTGTCTTTCCAGTCAAGATGATTATCTAAATGGAGAGTAAAGCACTAACAGTTAAGGATTGATGTCCAGATGGCCAGAACGGTTCACCAGCCTTTAACTTTACACCAGATTATGTGTGGGCATTGAATTTTACCTAAGGTATGGGAGGTGGATGTTCAGTTTCCAAGGGGAATCTCTTAAGATTAAAAAGATGCTAAACATCTCAGCTGCCTCAAGTTCAGAAGGACCAGAAGGCGTTTGTTGATTTCCTCCAAAGCCTGATGGGTAATGAAGCTACTGGCTGCACAGTAGGGTTGGGTGAGACTTGGCTGAAGTCGTGTGAGTGCTATCAGTGACCCCTAGGTGGCATGAGCTGAGCAGGCCACTTCTCTGTGGTGTTCCTGCCTGCACGCAGACCGGCGCCTTGTCTGCATGGGCAGAACACCTTGGGGTGGGTTCGCACTCTTGCCTGCAGAACCCACTGTGGATCCGAACTGGAGGACGAGAACTCCTGAGAAAGAACAGGGCTGCAAAGGAAAATATGGGCCTTGGCAANGTGTCTGATCAAAGCCCNTATCTTTANTGTCAGGACTGGCTTAAATACAAAGAAGGGTTCCCAGCATTCCCCTGAGTCNTTAGAAGTTGCCACGGCGTTCTCGCGATGGTGGGCAGTCCTGGCAGTGGTGGGCAGGTGTCCGATGGTGGGCGGTCCAGGCGACGGTGGGCAGTGACAGTGGGCGGTTCGAGGACGCTGTGTTCCGGCTGGTCTGGTGCGCTCCAGCTGCTGTACTCCGGCGTCCCTGTAAAAGGCAGGACCCAACACTTCTCTTTGGCTTTTTGTGAATAACTTGAATTGTTTCTCGTACTGTAGCCTACTGCTTTGCCCAGGTGATGGTGTCCTTTGCCATACAGAAGCTTTTCATTTCCATGAGGTCTCCATTTGCTGACTGTTCTTAGTCTCTCTGCTAATGGTGCTCAGTTCAGAAAGCCCTTTCCTATGCAGGTAAGTTCAAGACTATTCTCCATTTTCCCTTCAATTAGATTCAGTGTATCTGGCCTCATGCTGAGGCCTTTGAGCCTTTGGAGTTGAGTTTTGTGCAGGGTTGTAAGTATAGATCTAGTCACATTTTTTTCTACATGCACCCATAATTTTGACAGGTACCATTTGTTAAAGAAGCTGTCTTTTTTTGTTTGTTTGTTTTGTTTTGTTTTATTCCGGTGTATGTTTCTGGCTGCTTTATCAAAAACCAAGTGTCCATATACGTGCAGACTTACTTTTGGATCTTCTAGTCCATTGATCAACATGTCTGTTTTTGTACCTGTACCATGCTGTCTTCATTACTATAGCTCTGTAGTGTAGTTTGAGATTGGGGACGGTGATACCTCCAGCAGATCTTCTATTATTCAGGATTGTTTTAGCTATTCTTTTTATTATTCCCATGTGAAGTAAAAGCTGAAAATTATCATTTCAAGCTCTGGAAAGAATTGGACTGAAATTTTGATGGAGATCGCATTAATTCTCTAGGTTGTTTTCGGTAGAATAGCCATTTTTACTATATTAATCCTACCAATCCATGAGCATACAAGATCTTTCCATCTTCTTTTATCTTCTTCAATTTCTTTACAGTATCGGGAACATGAGTCCATGGGGTGAAGGCTCTTTGTAGGCACCAGCTCAATTATTCTGTGTTTAATGAGTTCTGTAGATGCTGTTTTCAGCAATAAGACCTTACCATCAGTTTGTGGGGCACAACCAATAGCATTGACAGCAGCCTGCCTGGGATTTTTTCCATGGGACCCATTTGGCCAACAACTCAATTAGATGTAACTAATTTCCATTACTGAAAGGTTCATTTGGCAACAAGAGATACTGGGTTGGACCTCTGTCACCCCTGTTATTTGGGATTTCATTTAGATCAACTTCATATACTATATTAGGAAACTTCTGCTGTATTAAGTTTCCAAATTACCCCTCAAATGACCCTTAGTTTTAGTATCCCCTCCATATTCCTTCCCTTGCACCTCTCATCCTTGCCCCCATCTATGCAATAAAATATTATTCAGTCATAAAGAAAATGAGGTCATGAAGTGGGTGGACCTAGAAAAAAATTATCCTGAATGAGGTAACACAGACCCAGAAAGACTAATACGCTATGCATCTGCTTATAACCATAGAGGTTAGGTCTAGAGTAAGGGACTAAGCGGGAGGGGTGAGCCAACCTAGGAAGAGGAAATCAAATAGATAGTTATGGGTGGACAAGGAGTAGGACTGGAAACTTATAACTATTTTAGAGTATACTGTTTCTACATATTAAAATAAGTTTGATAGATTGGGGTAAAGCGGAACACATGCTGTACTAGCTGTAACCTCAAATGGCTCAGCTCTGCCACAGCCTTTGATTCTCTCTCTCTCTCTCTCTCTCTCTCTCTCTCTCTCTCTCTCTCTCTCTCATAAGTTTGTATTTACTATTATCTTAGTAGTATCGGGATTTAAGACACACACACATACAATGTAGCCTCATTATGTAAACCTCTCCATTTCAGGCATTCTGCGATGTGTACACAACAATATGAACATACAGTGGTGAATCAGGACCTATCACCATTGACAAGTGATTTGTGACTGTGGGTGTATTTAGAAGACATTAAGAACAGCCCTACCACAGGCCATTAGGGGAGCAAAACTGTGCACCAATACCAGCCGATATACAGTTCAATGGCACAAGTCAGCTCTCTAAACACATGCGTAATAAAGGTAGAATTAGCTATGAGCATTACACTGGGGTTGGGATACAGGAGGGAACCTGAAAGGAAATGTTTGATGATTTTTCTTGCTATGCTCTGGAGGAACCCAGCCCCAGATGTTCCTTCCATCTTGGACTTCAGAATTGAGCTTCTGTCACCTTCAGGGTCATCCCTATTGCCTGTCCCTCTGTGGTCAGTCATGATAGGTTAATTATTGCTGGGTGGACTGAAAATACCATGCAGGCAGCATTTACATTCCTTAGGACTCTGTGTGGTGCCCATGGGACAGACATGACCAAGAGGCGGTGACAGAACTTAAAATGATCTGGACTGTTGGAGCAAATTAAAGGAAACATTATGTGGTGGGATGACTCCATGGAGCTAATTTGCCTCTTGTGTGTTAAAACATTGGCAAAGGAGAAGCCCAGAGAGTGGATTTAGAGTTGATTCTAAAGGAGGCGACAGACCTGTGTTCTGACACTACCTGGACACATAAGACATTGTCTGTCTGCACACAGAGTCATCAAATATAAAGGAACACTGACAACTTGTTTGTTTCTCCACGGGTGAAGGGCCAGGACAGTTTATCAAGATGAGAAGTCACTCGGAAGGAGATAAGGGCTCCAGAGAAAAGGAATTCCCAACAGGTTGGAGAGGGTGACACTAAGCAAGACAAGGGACGAGCTGCAGGGGACACTAAGCAAGACAAGGGACAAGGCTGCGGGGGGGACACTAAGCAAGACAAAGCTGTGGGGAAACTAACTTGGGATTGGCCACAGGAAAAATGAGTACTGGTGAGCAGGGCGTCTGTGAAGTGAATGCAGTGGGCTTGAGGCCACAACACTAGAGTTAGAAGAATGGAAAAGGAGAGTGAGCTGGGAGGGATAGAACTTATCTCTGCAGAGCCTTTGCTGCCTTCCAAATCCACTGGCGTTCCCAGAAGTGGTGTGGAAGGAAGAGAGTGGCTTGGGAAGAGGGCTTTCTAGGAATAATTCCACTGTCTCTTTTCCTTGGAAACCAGCGAGAGAGTCTACTTATAGTATGGAAGCAAACTGACCCCTTGTGATGGTGTGTACATGCTTGGCCTAGGGAGTGGCACTGGTAGGAGGATGGCCTTGTTGGAGTAGGTGTGTCACTGTGGGTGTGGGCTTTAAGACCCTCATCCGAGCTACCTGGAAGCCAGTCTTTTCCCAGCAGCCTTCAAATGAAGCTGTAGAACTCTCAATTCCTCCTGTACCATGCCTACCTGGATGCTGCCATGCTTCCACCTTGATGATAAATGACTGAACCTCTGAACCTGTAAGCCAGCCCCAATTAAATGTTGTCCTCTATGAGAGTTGCCTTGATCATGGTGTCTGTTCACCGCAGTAAAACCCTAAGACACCACCAAATAATAATAAGAATCCTTGCCTTTAACTAGCTATTTATACTCATGAAAGGATATTCCAAAATAAAGAATAACTGACTGGCTTTCAGAACTGGGCTTACAATTTGACTAAGACCACTAACAGTGTCACCTCGCTCTGTCACACAAGGTTAACTTCTTCACTAAGCAGATCAATCTGCCCAGGTTGCTGTCAAGAGCTAAGATGTAGTCATTGGACACGTGCCTGTGCATAAATGATGACCATCTTTGACTTGTGCATCCTTGTGGCCATAAAGCTTAAATTCATTTAAACTCATTAAGTGACAGCCACATCCAACCTTTTGACACTATAATAGTGTTGGGATCTACATAGTTTGTGGGCAGAAAGAGCCAAAATCTCATAACTGGTGCTGAGAAGATAGCTCCATGGACCATAGGGCTTGTTGTGAAAGTATGTGGGACTGAGTTCCAGTCTCTAGCTCTCGTGTAAAGTTGGGCCTGATCTCATTTGTTTATAACCCTAGCATAATGGGTTGGAGTCAGGTGGGCCTTAGGAGCTCCCTGCCTAGCCAGCTTGGATAAAACATGGAGTTTGGTTCAGTGAGAGATCCTGTGTGTCAACTTTTCTGATAACCCATGCAGATCTTGTCTGCTGGACCCTGGATCGGAGGACCTGAGAGAATGGGGCAGATTATAGTCTGATGCTGTAGACAGTCTTGCTTCAGTTTCAGTGTGCTTTTATACAAAAATGTAACAAAGAAGGCGGTGATCCAAGGAAGGCTGTTTGAGTTTAGAGAAAACAAAAAACATGATCAAAGAAACATTACCAGAAAAACATGTAAATAAATGCCGGTAAGCACATACTAAATATTAGTAGAGCAGCCTTTTCCCAGAACTTTCTCAAGACAAACCAGTTTAAGCACAATTGCCTGGCACATATTACAGATTCTATCTGGGAAAGCATGAAAGCAAGGCAGGAGGCCATATCCAGATTCAGGGCACACTGACCAGATTGAGTTCTGTAACTATGTTCTGACGTCCAACAAGAATAAGCATGCCTTATAGATTGAATGTAAATGTTTCACTTAGGAGGCACTAAATCACTTCCAAGAACAATCCAGGGAACAAAACGCACCCGAGGTAAAAGGCCCTCCGCCTTGTCTCCTGGAGCCTCTCTCTATTCCCCATGGCAGTGCTTACTGTGTGTCATTCTTGTGATTGTGTTCTAACATCTGTGATTTGGTCTCATTTCTGTTGCTGTGATAAAATACCCAGACAAATGAAACTATGGGGGAAAGCGTTTACTCAATTCCTAAATCCACATTTCAGCTCATCATTGCAGGGAAGTCAAGGTGGCAGGAATGAGAAGCCGCTAGTCACAATATGTTGACAATCACTAGAAGGAAATGGATTCTCCCATGATTTATACAGTCTAGGATCCAAACACAGGGAATGGAGTCACCCACAGTGGGCAGATCTGACCATAACTTAACATGATCAAGATGGGGCTGCAAAGACAATTCAGTGGTTAAGAGCACTGGCTGCTCTTCCAGAGGATCCAGATTTGATTCAAAGTATCAACATTGTGCCTCACAACAGTACACAACTCCAGTTCCAAGAAATCTAGTGCCTTCTTATGGTCTCTGCAGCCACTATAAAGACATGGTATGCAGACATACATGCAAGCAAAAAGCCCATACATATAATTATTTTAAAACTTAGAACAATCCCCACAGATACGTCCACAGCATACCCCCCCCAACATAATCTAGACAATGTCTCCTTAAGACTTTCTTCCCCTGTGATACTAGGTTGTAGCAAGTTGGTAATTAAATTGAACTCAGACAGGCTTGGCAGCAAGGGCTTTTTTTTTTTTTTTCTGGCTAAAGCATCCACCAGCCTACAACCTCCCACCCCAATGCTGGAATCTCAACTTAATGAAAGAAGTTGTAAATATGTTAGTATGATATACCACATGCAAAGCCTGGTGGACTATCACTATCGCTATTAAAAAAAAAAAAAAAAAGTAACCATCCCAGAGACAGGGGAGATGAATCAGTGGTTAAGAGCACTTGCTGCTCCTCTAAAGCATCCACACCAGGTAGTCCACAACCATCTGTAACTCCTACTCCAGGGGATCCAATGCCTCTGGCTCGCACGGACATCTCCGCACATGTGTATATATCCACAAGCAGACACATACACACCTACACATAACTAAAAATAACAATATACTTATTTAAAGGATAGATATCACACCATATCTTCAAGGAAGAAGGCAGAAAATGATGAGAAAGTCACTCAGTATCCCCCTCTAGTCTCTGTGTGTGTGTGCACACGCACACGTATACACACACACACACACACACACACACACACACACACACACCTCATGTTCATGATTTAATGATGTACTACATTCATCGCTAACCTTGACTGCAGATGACAGTGGTTGGTGACATGTGTCTGCTTGGGGAACCTGGAACTGAGTGTCTTCATTTGTGTTAGGGCTCCTTGTCACCCTGTTAGCTGGAGTGGTCTCAGATGGACTTGCTTGGGTGATGGAATCCCATTGTTCCCTGACATTGCATGAACCTTCACTTCCAGCTGTGGCCGCTCCCCTGTACTATCCTTCTGGGCACGGTAAAGTCACACACTGGCTTCCGGGGGCTGTTACTCTTCAGAGAGGTGGCCCTCTTTTTTTCCTCAAGGTGGCTGAGGGTGCCCAGATTTGGATTTTCATGTTACTGCTATAAACAGTAAATGAGAGGAGACCAAAAGCAGATATTTACAGATTAGTTTAATTGTCTGGAAGGCTCTTAGCTGCAAAAGAGAATGTGAGAGACTGGCATTTAGCCAAACGGCCTCTGCACAGGGTGTTGTACATGTCTAGATATTCATGGCTATGAAAACTGGGGCAGAGGCAGTGGTGTGGGGGTGTCAGTGACCAGGAATGGAATCTGTGCAGAGGGTACGTAGCTACTGAGCTTGCCCATGGAATGGCAATGCCACTTCCTTCATTCTTGACTACCTGATTACTCCTAAAGATAAAACAACACACACACACACACACACACACACACACACACACACCATTTATCCTGGTAAGTTGGACACACCATTTATCCTGGTAAGTTGGGGTGTTATCTTTTATTTGATAATTCCTGTTTTTTCACTTATAAACAGTATGCCACAGTGTGTGTTCATCCTGACATTACAGCCAAGTCTTCCACACCAGCCACACCATCGAGTTTTCTGTTGGATGCAGGTGGCAGTCGCAGCAAAGTCAGCCCATTAAAGTTGTTGAGGAAGGAATACAGAAGGTAGACTTGGCTGCAGCTCTGATGTTAACCATAGGTGCATATCCAGCCTTGATCACCATGGCCAGTTGGCGCCACATAGTCAGAGATCTGTCACGTTAACTCAAGCTGTAGGAAAGCTACTACATCTAGCAATAATAGCTATGATCAGGCCAGCATGACCACTCAGTAGCTTGTTGCACAAGCCTAGTGACCAAAGTATGATCCCTGGGACCCACATGAAGGTAAGTTAGAGAATCAGCGCCACACAGTTGTCCTCTGACATCCAAATACATACACCACGCCCCTGACCTCACAATCGCCCGAGTGCTATCACCGTTGCTCTTAACTGTGTTCAGTTGTGTTGTGACATCAGAGACAGTCTGCTGTGACATCAGGAACAGCCCGTTGTGACATCAGGGACAGCCCATTGAATAGGAGGAAGAAAAGGACCCCAGACATGATACCATGGCCAACTCAGACCCTCAGACTTACTTTGCTTTCTGCTGTGTGTGTGTGTGTGTGTGTGTGTGTGTGTGTCCATCTCTGCCTCTCACGAGGGAGTCATTCTTCCCTATAGCCTAAAAGACACTGCTCAGATTGAGTTTAAACAAGCTGACTCGAGCTGCTGGTCATCTTGAAGTGCCCACTCTCTGAAGGGACTTTGGAAAGTCCTTTGCTATTACTTCAGCAGGCTTGGCAAAGCCCTGTCTCGTGAAAACTGGCTCAAACGGACATATTTTAGAATAAAATGGTTCTGCTTAGACAAAGATCTACAGACCCCAGTGCTTTGCAGATCCCTTGGTAGTTTGCAAATTTTGCTAATTAAAAAATATTATTACATTTGTTTACTTACTCTGTGTGTGTGTGTGTGCGCGCGCGCGCATGTTTATGTAGGATGGAATCTGTTTTCTTCTTCCACTGAGTGGCTCCCAGGCATCAAACTCAGGTCAATTAACTTAGCAACAAGTGCCTTAAACCACTGAGCCATCTCACCAGCCCTCTATTTTTCTTTTCCAATTTTGTGAGTTTAGTCCTATTTAAAAGAAGAAGAAGAAGAATTTATTTGCTTTACCCCTATGTGCTTGAGTGTTTTGAGTGTTTTGTCTGCATATTTGTGCACCACGTGCATGCCGTACCTTAAAGTGCCTGAACCATTGTCAATGGTTCTGACGCCCTCTTCTGGCACTGGATTTATAGACAGTTGAGAACTCAGGAATTGAACTTGTGTCCTCTGGAGGTGTTCTTAAACCTGGAGCCACCTCTTCAGGTGCCTCCCCCCTTTTTTAGTGGTCTTCTTCAATATTTATAACTATATACTACTATAACCTAAAGGGCCATGTTATAGCGAGTACTGCTATGAGATTCCAGCGTGCCCTCTCAATGTTTATAAGGCATATCTGGTTGTCCTTTGATGGCATCCTCCCCGTACTTACTTTGTGCTGTGTTGGACTGTCACCAAATGTAAGGCAAAATGTCTCTGATGCTAGTTCATGATTGAATGACATTTTTGTGGACTGAGGGTTTCTCAAAATAGATACTGCATCAGGCCACCATCAAGGAAATCGCAGAGCATCAGAATCACCCAGTGTGTTAAGTTTCACAGTCTAATGATAAAAGACAGGGAAGGTGCGTTAGGTAATTGGCTCCTTGCTGCTGCTGACGTCATGAAAAGCTGAATAAACAGAAGTTTTACAGTCAATTGAAAGGATTTAAATGCCTAGAGAATTGGGTTGTCCCAGGGCACCTGTCCTGTGGCATCTGGACCACACTTCCTGTGCCAGCAGGCATCTCCGGATTCCTTGGTAATACCAACTTGGAATAGTTCAGTAGTTGAAAGAAGAGCATAAAATACAAAGTGACTCCCTGCTTTGCTGGGTCGAAGTCTTAAATTTACATATGTTGAGGCTGCACTTGGGTCTATTCTGTAAAACTAATGACATCCTTTAAAATTAATGACACCGACACCAAGGAGAGGTCCTTCCAATTCATAGTCAAAAGACTTAGGTTAACAAAATCCAACAGATAAATGGATCTTTTCCCCTGGTAAAAGAGAAATGATTTTAGATGAAATGAGCTTAACAAAGCTTATTTAAATGCTAAAAGACTTATGAATGGGACAGCCCTCCAGATTAGACGGGGTTCAGAACACCGTGGAAAGTCTGCACTCAAACAATCTAATGCCACTCTGGTTGCCAACCTTCCTCGTTCAGCTCAATACCCATGGAGCTCTGAAATGGGAGGACCTTCCATGGCCCCTCCTTCTGCACTGAAGGTTTGCTTGGCAGCTCAAGGCTATTTGTGCTCACCATAGCATAGCAATAGTTTACAGAGCATCATAGGTGAGTCAAGTCCAGGCAGGTAAAGTTATCCCTTCCCATCACACCCCTC
>NC_034596.1:78124948-78129124 GCF_900095145.1 Mus pahari
CATCCCCACCAGCAGCATTGGAGACATCTACAGGACACACATAACATGGTCATATGGTCTTTCATTGCCACTGTTGAACTTCAAACAGCCTCTTTATCAGGAAACAGAACTGGGAAAGGAAAGAAGATAATCAGAACAAGGTCACGAAGAGAGGACTTCCATGGGTGGTCTCTGAAATCAGGGAAACACTGGACAGATGCTGTGGCAACATCTCACTTCTGTCGCTGAGCTCGGACCCTAGAGAAGGTCTCAGTACACTGCATAGAAGATGACTACAAACGTTTTTATTCTGCATTGCGCTCCTTACCTGATTTCATTATTTTCTTCTCTTCTTGTGTCCTTGAATTTCAGCAGATGAAGGGCAAATCTGCTGAGAAAGATGTGTGTCATGAGTGGTTGGGTGACTTTCAGCCGTCACACCATCCTGATAAGAAGCCTGGCTGGCGCCAACAAGGGGCAAGAGGACATTCCCATATCAAATCGTGCCATTTAGCAAATGGCCAGTGGCAGGCTGAAATGATAGCAAGTTAATCTGTTTCCCGTGCACTCACAGCCTCTGCCAAGTAGTGGTTCTGTCTCAGGTCCTGGAGGCAGGGCCCACTCTGGGGGTGGCTAGCCCAGGTTCATCTCCCAGCCATCTGCCACAGACACCAGCTGAACAAGAAGTCTGAATGGGCTGAGATCCTGATACCCGGCATGAAGTCCTGCAAGATTTGTATTTTAATGAATAGTTGTGAAAATACTATTTGAAACCAACATTCAGTTGAGAGCATGTAGCATATTGCATGCTTTTCCAAGTTTAAAGGCTAGCTCTTCCACCCCCTCCCCCAAAGAAGCCATATAACATGGCTAGTGTCCTTATCTTCCTAAAGAAGCAAGGAGAAACAGAATCGAGAAACTTGCTCGGGCCTGTGTATCTGGTAATGACCAAGTCAGGCTTTGAACTCAAGCTCTCTGGCTGCAGAGAAGGGGGACCAAAAACTGTTGTGCAAGGCTGCCTACGTTGTAAGATCCTGATTACATGAGAACACCAGGGTCCAAATCCTGTTTGGGGAGCATCACTATTTCAGCTGAGAGCAGATGCCCCACAGGAAGCCCCCTGTGTATGCCTATCTAGTCCTTAATTCAATCAGCCAGTGTCTGCTTCCTGCTGGGTGCTGGCCCCTAGGCTGGAGCCAGATGCTCCAGTGCACATGAGCACTTTGGAGTATTGGGGGTGGGGACTCTGCACCTATGAGATTCAGAAAGACATGTCCAAGGATACCGTCCCACGTTTCCTTTGCAGTACTCCCTTGCATAGCATTTGGACCTTGGGTTCTCAGGATGCGTAAGGATGGCTTCTCTGTCAGAGCCAGTTCTCTCTGTGTATATACAGTTGTGTTCTTTGAGTTGGTAATAGCCCAAGCTTGACCCTGCCTGCCAGCAAGAATTAGCACCATTTCATATGGAGAAAGGCTGAAGATTTGGGGATTGAGGTCTGCACAAACACGAGGAAGTGTAGCCCTGCTCAGCAGTCTCCTTACACTATGAACTACAGATTTAGTTCCACTTTAATCACCAATTGTCACTCTGTCATGTCTCTAGAAGCTTGGTGGTTTCTGCCTCTTCTCCCACTGTCACCTAATGTCTAAAACTTCTTTCCTGTCTTCCCACATTTCTTCCTTTGTAACGTTTGGACATTCACAATTGATGTGGTAATTTTACCCATAGACCCAGACGTTCCAGGAGCACTTGAAAAACCCCTCACAAGTGACTATAACCACACTTTTCCCTTGACCTTCATTTCTGGCTTCTGGAAAATACTATAAATGACATCAAACAGACTTCAGATCTGTACCTTTCTAACCAAGAAGTTAAGTAGCCTTCAGAACATCAATGATAATTAATTTAAGTGAAATACAAAATCAATACCGCTATCCTAGATCCCAGTCGGTTTAGAAAGCCGCTCACCAACTCAAGCGGCTTTTAAAGACAACAGTGCCCCCATGTGATGGTTTTGTGTATTGCATACCAAGAACGACTAAAAGTACAGACTGTGGGCAGAAGCAAAGCCTTCACTCAAACCTAAATCATTTCTACGTTAAGCCAACAGGATGTGGTGAGATTCTTTTGTATGCTGAGGCTTTTTTTTGAAATTGTGAAGAATCTCTTTTCTCCGTGAAACCAGTCCAGGCAGTGTAGGGAGCTCACGTAATTTCCAGGGCTGGAGAGAGGAAGGAGCTTCAGGAGGGGGAGGGCAGCACTGAGGGAAGGGGAAGAACACAGTGGTCTGGGGGGCTTGGTACAGACAAGAGACAGGGTCATGCTTACCTCGCAAGCAAAATGTGATGGTTTGCATAGCATATGTATACATGTTCATGTGTGTGTGCACATACGTGTGTGGACACACATGAACATGTATACATACACTGTGCAACACAAGGTCAACACAAGATGTCTTCCTTAATTGTTATCCACTTTATTTTGTGAAGCAAAGTTTTTCACTAAACCTAGAGCTCAAAGATGCAGCTAAATTAACCTGCCAGTAAGCTCTAGGAATCCCCCTGTGTCTGGGTCCCCAACCCTAGGCTTACAGGTATGTACCAGGTATGTACCATGAACCCATCCTTTATGTGGATGCTGGAAATTCACTCAGGTCTTCACGCTTGTACAGCAAGCATTTGACTGAGCCATCTCTCCAACCCCGATAGTTTGCATTTTTCAAACTAGGTAAGAGGTGACACTGATCAGTCTCGTATCAAAATACAGTAGTAAAGTAGAGCCACCCAAGAGCAGAATCCACAATGAGCTGATTTCTCTTTCCCACCACAAGGGGACTTGGCTTGAAGTTGAGGCAATTTGTCTCTCCTGACTTTCAGCTGCATGAGTGATGTTGTCCCTCTAGAGGCCTCTACATCTGCCTGGCCTCCAGGGTTCAAGGGTTGGTCAACACAGGTTTTGAGACCTAAAGCTGTATGCCCCTTCTCAGAACCAGAGATGTTACAGTTTGGACATAAATGTCCCCCTACTCCAGATTTAAACACTTGGTCCCCAGCAACCAGCAGTTGGGAGATTGTAGACCCTTTGGGGTCTGGGTCCCAGTTGGGAGCTGAGGGTCTTGGGGAGGTGAGCCTTGAGGGCTATAATTACCTCTGGTTCTGATCTGAGACTGGTGTATCTTATCTCTAGCCTGTCTGCCAAGGTGTGAGAATCCAGGCTATATTTTTCCACTACTGTGACATGTCTTCTTGCCTGATGAACCGTGCGCATCCCTTGAAACCGTGAACCAACATAAACTTCTTCCTAGAGTGTGTCTACCAGTTATGGTGCTACAATAGTAAGGCAGCGGGAGTACAGTATGGCGCTAAAGGGGAGAAGGCGGTCTTCACTGATACCTCTTGCTGATACCAAACTTTCTCTGAGTAGCCGCCCTCTTAATGCTGCTACCCACTTTGTGTGCTTGAGGGAGCAAGACTCCAATTCCTCATCTGGAAAATGGGACTGATGCTTCCTAGAGAACTCACGTAATCCTCACAAAATTCTTACATTATTACACAGACTTACATGAGAGTTATACGATGGAGTAAATGAGTACATGGGATGAAATAAATGTGTCAGATACTGTATAGTATGTCATAATGGAGCAGCAGGGTAATCTAGTAATTCCTCGTTACTATCTGCAATCCTGGAAAACCAAGTCTAAGGAAATGAGAAGTTTGAAGCCAAGCTTTGGGGTTGTGGCCTTACAGGCTAGATAGACTTGAACCAGTGAGAGAGTTAAGTCCTATGTTTCCTTTCGACAGTGAATGAATGAATGAATGAATGAATGAATGAATGAATACTTAGTTCTTGACCTGTAAGCTGGTCCTGGAAATACAGAGCATCTCCTGTACTTGGTAGAGTGACCTCAGCCCTCATTGGTGTTTGGAACAGGGAGTAGGGCCCCACTGTGACATCCAGATCTGAGAGATACCATGGTGTGTCCTCACCAGGCTGAGTGGAACCACCCGGAGGGTCTCAAAGAAACATGTATCAAAGAACTAATTATTAAAACTATGAAGGGTACTGGATCCTAATGGAGGCAGACTGGCCTAACACACTTGCAGACAAGCAATGGAGACAGCCACAGATCCCAGGGAATGGGGGCCAGAGAAAGAGAGAGGGGGAAAGGAGAGGGAGGGGGGAAAGGAGAGGGAG
>NC_034596.1:78129169-78163466 GCF_900095145.1 Mus pahari
GGAGGGAGAGGGGGAGGGGGAGGGGGAGAGGAAAGGACTTCCTCAGAACCTCCAGAGAGGCCATCTCTGCCCATACAAGATTTGCAGGTGTGACATCCAGATCTGAGAGATACATTTCCATTGCTTTAACTCAAAGAGAGAAAGCAAAGAACAGAAGCCCAGGTTATGACCTGGTGGCAGTAGGGAAGGTGGGGCCTATCCAATGGCTAGAGATAGTTTCAGACATGCTTCTTGAAGCAGGCAGTCTTCCCTGTGAATTGAATTGGTGAGTAATACCAGCTGATGAAGGTTCCATTTAGGGAGTGTGTGTGTTGGAAAGATCCATAAACAAGACTATGCAGTGGATAGAATGTGTCCCATTTCTAAGACCTTCACTTTTCTACTTTTCTTTCCCTTGCATGATACCCAGCCTCCCCTGCGAATGCTGGGTAGACTGCCTTCTCCTCAGCACTTAAACCGCCCATCTTTAATTCTGGAGACAGAAGGTTCGATCCATTCTCTCAAAAATTATTCTCCACATACACGTCACAAGCTGGGGCCCCTGAATATGAAATTGGTAGATTGCTTGAAAGATGTGCCCCGATGAGGCCAATCACTTAGAGCTAGGGTGGGCCATGAAGAAAGGAGGCGGACCCTTCTCCTCATCTGACATCTAATCTCTGGGACTTCAGCTTGGAGGAGGAGACCATACCATGGCATTTTAGGCAAGAGTTGGCTCCAATAATAGAGGTGGAAAGTGGTCTATTGGGTGGTGTCAGTGGGGGAGGAGTTCTGCTTCCTCCTAAGACCACCTGTGTCCTTTCTCTCAGAGAAGTAAGGGAGGCCAAGCATTTAAAGAAGTTAAAATACCAAAGTCCTGTTGGTTTGAGACGATCCAGTGTTTATAGGACATTTTACAGGTGAGTTTTCTGGGACTATGCTATGTTTTACTTCCAAGAAATATGGAATAGGGAAAAGGTAAGAAATTGATAATCAGGGTTATTCTATTTGTGATCGGCTGAGGATGTTGTGGCTGTGGTAGAGCTGGCCAGCCAAGAGCAGGTACACAGAGGTGCCACTTGCACATGCCAGGCCCTTGTGGGAGGAACGGTAATTTTCCTCATCGGGCTTCTTGATTCAGAGGGATTGAAAAATAGTGGGTGACAGATGGCATCCACTCTGACTTATTAATGAAATGAGAGGTTCTACTATGGATAGCAACCCCGATTTTACTGATATGGTAGAGCACGGTTCGTAATGGCCCCTCCCGTGTCATCAAGCCATCCCGCTCAGCTAGTAGCATTCAGAAGTGTCACTGTGCTTTTGATTCCATTGTATTCATACAGACTTCACTCGTCGTAAAATGGCCCGCACTCTGGAATCAAAGTTCCAAGTTGCATCGTTAGCGTCTTTCCTTGGGATTGACACTGTCCACTGCATGACTATTCGCTCAGTTAAGCAGAATATGTTTTTGCGTCTGTGCTTATCTGGGTCTGCAAACTCTTCAGTGGCTCAGGTTCCCATTTGACGTTCAGCTCTGAGCATTAGGTGAAAGTTTCTCTAGTGCTTATCAGGTAGGAAGCATCCAAAAAGTAGCTATGAGGGTCTTGGTTTTCATTTGGTTTACTTTAAGATTTATTTTAAATGTATCTTATGTATATGAGTACACCATAGCTGTCCCCAGAAGAGGGCGTCAGATTGCATTACGGATTGTTGTGAGCCACCATGTGGTTGATGAGAATTGAACTCAGGGTTACCAGAAAGTGCAGAGGAGAGGCTCATTCTTCATGGCCCCTGCAAGGGCTCAGTCCCAATGACCTAACTTTCTCCTGCTAGACCTCACCTCCTAAAGGTACTTGCTGCCTGACTTGACAGCCTAAGACCAGGAACCACATGGTGGAAGGAGGAAACAGACTTCTACAAGTCATCCTCTGACCTCCATATGCACTGTGACGAATATACATGCACATGTGCACAAGCACACACTCATGCGTGCGCACACACAAACACACACACACACACACACACACACACGCACACAATGCATTTTTAATATAAAAATTAAATACCCAAATGACTCTTGTGCAATTACTGGCCTGCAGAGGTGACAGAGCCAATGGCCTGTGGTTCAGGAATACCTCCCCAGGCATAAGTTGTTGGACTGCTAGTGCCGAGTAAGATCAGTGTTTTGTCCCCATAGTACAGAGAAGCCAAGGTTGATAGAAGTTAGTGACCCCTCTCAAGGTCATAGACAGTGTCTTTAGTTTGGGTTTTAATGCTGTAAAGAGAGACACCATGACCAAGGCAATTCTAATAAAGGGAAACATTTCATTGGGGCTGGTTTATAGTTTCAGAGGTCTAGTCCATTTTCATCATGGTGAGAAGCATGGTAACATGCAGGCAGACATGGTGCTGGAGGAGAAGCGGAGAGTTCTACATCTTGATCCACAGGCAGTAAAAAGAGGCTGTGTGTCACACTGGGCGTAACTTAAGCATAGAACTCAAAGCCACTCCCACAGTGGCATACTTCCTCCAACAAGGTCACACCTCCTCAAAAGCCATACCTCCTAATAGTGCCACTCCCAAACACATGAGTCTCTGGGGGGGTCATACCTATTCACACCACCATGCACAGTAAGTGGTACAGTTGGGATTTAAACCAACCTGTAGGCTAAAGCCCTCGCCTCATCTACTTCTATATGATTAAACTCCAAACATCACCAACACACTCTACTTTGCTCTCTTGGGTTCTCAGCCACGTATGATTTCCAGTAAGCTCCTCACAAGTGCTCTTTCCACATGAGGGGTTTGGGTTGCTACAACTCTGACGATTCACCTGTGCGACAGATTTCATTTTCAAAGATGCTCAAGATAATGTCTCCCGTCCCCTATGGGGTTGTGACTCAGCCACCCTGGGTGGTACCCATTGAGTATAGCTGAAACAATATCACTTGGCTAGTGAAAATAAACCACAAAGAGCCTGTGCCTCTGCCTTCCTCACTTGCAATGTTTGGTCCCCGTAGTCAATACTCAATAGTCAGCCTCCATGTGTAAGGAAGGTCAAGGAGACCAAGGGGATGACAGCAGGGGAAGGGACAGAAGCCTCTGTCAGCTCTTGCCTCATTACACACCAGGGCTGAATTGGCAGCCGTGGGAGTCTCTGGGAACTAGGTCCTCTTCCATTACCCACTCAGGCTGAGCAGCTGCCCTCTGTCCAGTTTGCTGGTTCTGAGTCAGTGATTGCTGATGTAAAGTAGCTCGTTCCACTCACTTCCCTCCTGACACCAGATGAGGTGGCAAGAGCGAGGGAGCCCTGCCTGCCATCTCCCTAGTTATAGTTCCTCCTCACTCACCACAGACTTTCACCAAATCTACTCTTGATGTTGGTGGTACTGTTGCCCACGAAGCGGACTGACTCAATTATATGTTAATTTCTCAGCCCACTGTAACTGCCAAATCCAAAATGTCTTCTCTCTGTGTTAATGAATAGAACCAGACATTTTAACATAGGAGAAAAGAGAAACTTCACAAAGGGCAACGGAGGTCAAGAAAGATGTTAATTGTTCTTCTGTCTCCAAATTAAGTGTCCAGGAGTGGGGGGAAGGCAGAGAAAGGTCGTTGGAAAAGCCAGCATGGAAAGCCAGTGCGAGTACAGAGAGGAGGGTCCTCTGTGCAGAGTGGGGGTATTTCCCACCAATGGAAGCAGTAATGTTCCAAATGTGTGCGTGAGAAGTTGGGAGAAGGTTGATAAAGGAGAAGGAAGTACAGACCAACGTGGAAATGAGACAGAAATACAGGGGCTCCTGGAAGCACTCGGATAAAGATGTCAAGGATGGGGGGGGGGCAGCATTTCTAATGTACAGAATCACAGGTTGCCTAATACACACTTGGAAGTTAGCTGGGGAAAGAATGAATGCATAGAGAGGGAGGGCGGTGGGGAGGGCAGAGGAAAGGGAGGGTTGAAAGGCAGATAGACAAGTGGGAAGATCTCTGAGAGATTCAGTCTTACTCAGGTAGTGATGGCCTTCTCTCAGAACCGTGACCATATTTGTTGGTTCCCAATCCCTCCCTGAATATCTTATGCAGTAGGCAGTAAAGGCAGGGCCCTGTGAACACCTTCAGCCCTCTCTAGATTGGTCTATTACTGAGTCTACAGACACTTCGTACAGAATTCCAACTGCCAATGGCCAAGTGACCACTGTCGCCCCCTTGTGATGGCTCCTAAAGCCACTGGTTGCCTTTGGTTCCAGACCGGTGTGAATGTGGATGGACCCTTGCTCCAAGATGCTGCAGCTTATCAAGGACCATCTTCCTGTGAGGGTGGAGGTGGGGCAAAGAAATAGAAGGAGCCAGCCCTGAATCTTCTCCCCAAAGAAAGGGAGGAGAAAATAGGAAGTGGTCATGCATATCCCCACTTTTGTTGTCTGCAGATTGCTAACTGCTCCCAAACCAAGATCTCCAGCGAGCATGCCCTGAATCTTACTCATAGCTCCTTCAGTTACTCAGCCCTTCCCTCCCTGAGCCCCGGCGGGTGTCTAGCACCTGCAGATTTGTTTCTCCCTCACCAGGGAGGGCATAGGCATATCATATCTAGCCTTAGTTTCTGATCTACATCGTGTATTTTGCTTTGTCTCGTGTGCTGATTCTTAAAGCTGTTTCTTAAGAATGAGAGCCACAGTTTTAATCCCCTCCTGCACCTGCGTCTGTCACTCTCTTGTTCTCTCTTAACTCGGGCCTCTCCTGGGCCTCCTCCTTCCCCCTGTGGGTTACCCTCTTTCACTTGGTTGGAAGGGGGAGGCTTGGGAGCCCTGGGAACAGCCTGAACAGTGATATGCAAGTGTTGTGTCATGCATACAATGCGTGCTTATTAAACACTGGTGCTATACATCACTATCAGACTACAAGAAGGAATTCAAGGGAAAGGGCTTGTGTATAAGGATGTTACAGTCTACACAGAAAGACTGGAAACAAAGAGTCTAGGTGTTAGGATCTTTCCAGTAAAATAGAGGTGTGCTCTGTGCAGCAGCCAAAATCTCCAGCCCCCAAAGCTCTCTGAGAAACAAGGAATAAACTCAGAGCCTAAAGCTGTACATCTGTAGATAGTGAGTGCTTTTTTTTTTTTTTTTTTAACCAAGGACCAGCAGTTTCTGCTCTTTATGGTCCAGGCCATTTGCTCTCTAGCATTTGACAGAGGATGCAAAATGAGAGTGTGTTCTCAGTGTCCATGGCTGCTGTGCTTGTAAACTTCTGATGTGTCCCTCCAGCACCTCCATTGGGGTTCTGGCATCTCCACTCCTCAGAATGCTTGCTAGTGTCCCTTGTCAACCTATGACCTTCTATTCTGGTTCCCACCATTCTGTCTCTTCCTCTGTCTCCAGCTTCCCTGTCTGTTCTGCTTGACCTCAGTTATCCTCGGACTTGGTTCCTCTGGGCCTTATAAAACACCAATCCCATCATGTGGCTTCTCTCTTCTGGTCTCACCCATACCAAATCACCTTCCCAAAGCCTGTGCCCCAGTACCATCACACTGGGCGCTGGGATTCAACAGGTAAAGTGGCTTACACACCAGCAGCCCATAATAGTTCCTGTATTGCCAGACTGGATACGCCTGTAAGTGGGCACTCAGTTCTCTTTGTTGTCACCGCTAGTCCAGGACTCTGACCTAACACTTCCCATATGCCACACAAAAGCGGAGACAGCTTTGGGCTCCTATTTCTCCTCTACCACATGCTGGCTGGCTGCATGGCATCCGACTGCTTTCCAGGGTCCCTACACACATGTCCAGATACTCAAGCAGGGAGGAGTGGTCAGATTGATGTCTGTCCTCTAAGTGAATCCAGGATTGGCCACATTTTGCTCTTTTGCATTGGTGGTGTGCTAGGATATTGTCTGACCTTCCTTCCTCTAGGATAATGGTTCTCAGCCTTGGGCTATAACCACTGTGGCAAACTTCTGTCTCCAAAAATCATTTACATTAGGATGCATGACAGTAGCAAAATTACAGATATGAAGTAGCAACAAAATAATATTACGGTTGGGAGTCATCACAATGTGAGGAACTGTATTCAATGGTTGCAGCATTAGGAAGGTTGAGAACCACTGTTCTTGGACTTTGTGGCTTGGGTCTTAGGTCATAGAATTTCCCATTCTGATTTGGGAAAGAGAAAGCACAGGGGATACTTTTTGTTTGTTTTCTTCATCTGGGTCTGAATATCTTGTATCCATTATAAACTTTGACTGAGGACTTCTGTTGGGAGCAATAGATGCTAAAGATACCAGACGCTACCGCAGCCATCTGTGTGCATCTGGAATGCAGCATGTGACCTACGCTGTCTCATGAAATGTACCCATCCCATGTGATGCATGGAAGTCTCCCACTCTGCCTGGCTGATTTTTGCATGGCCTTCTCTTGTGGGTCCCCTCCCCCGCTGCGCGCAGCCCTGTTTGCTTTCTTCATGGTACCCTCTGCTATTGTCTCTGAGCCATGCAAAATGACTCACTCCAGATTCTGCCTCTGGTCCCAAAAAGGCCTGAGTATTAATTCCAGTCTTAGGCAGCTCACACAACCTCTCCATCTCAGTTCCTTCATCTTCACAGACAGGAAGGATGACAGTATTTGTTTCCCCTGGTGGCTATCCATGTGCATTACTGCATGTAGTCTTTGGAATGGTGCCTGCAAGCACTAAGCCCTGTATAAGTGTTTGCTGGCACGATGTCTCTGGATTTTGCAGTATTGAAGACGCTCTCCCCTCATCCCTTAAGGCCACCTTTCCATACCTAGCTAATGCCAACTGGTTCTCCAGGACTCCACTCAAGCAAGATCTCCTTCATGTCTGATGCAGGTGCCGAGACCAAGGTCCCAGGGATCATCAAAAATGCACACCACTGTGGCCCTCAGTACACTCAAGGATCATTGTTATTACATGTCTAAGACAGACATGTTGTGAGCCCACTAAGTGCTGCAAACATACGTGTGTTCTTGTGTTGAGTGACTAGATAAGACCCTGTTGCAATCCATTAAGGACCCATGTTTATCCAGTCACGCATTTATCCCTTCATTCACTCACAAAAACCTCTGTGTGTATGTATGTATGTGTCTATGTGGGTATGTGTGCGTGCGTGTGTGTGTGTGTGTGTGTGTGTGTGTGTGTTTCTCAGGAACTGTCCACTTTGGTTTTTTGAGACACAGTCCTTCATTAAAACCTGAGACTCACTGAGTAGATTAAGCTCGATCCCCTGTCTCTCCCGCCCCAACACTGGGATTATGAACATATGCTGCCATAATTGGATTGTCACCTGACTTCTGGGGATTCGCCTCAGATTTTCATGCTTAGATGGCAAGAACTTTATGGACTGTGCTATATCCTCAGCCTCTCATAAAAAAAAAAAACTATAATTAAAATTAAAAACTTCCATTGAGCATCTATGATGAGCCAAAAGTATGTTTTACCGACACCTTTCCAGGATAGACCCTGGGTAGCCCCATCAGACCTTGGATTCTACCGGGTCAGAAAGTTAAAGTAAATTCTCCATTCTCGTTTTAACAAGAGAATTTTTAGAATCCTTACTGATAGCCAAGAGTAAGTTGATCTCAAATTCAGAGCCCTACTTCAAGCTCACATCGGCTGAACATCACAGCTGGGCTCAGTCAACCCCATCCGTATCCTTGGCTGATTAATGACATGGGGCGGAAATACACAAGACTGGAAGCATTCTGCCAAAGGAACTGTTGGACGCGTTCTAAATCCATTGTCACAAAACTTTTGAAAGTTGTGTGTGTGCCAACTGCTTAGGTTGCCAGTCCTATTTTTGAGAGAATTTTTCTGTTTCCTGAATGTAGAGACACAAGGCTCATGACACAGCCCCACAAAGTGGTCTTCTGTGACATGTCCTAGCAGCCATCTTTCCTTCCCTTCTGAGTGCTAAGAGAGCCTTGTGTTTGACTGAACTCATTGTTGCCTCCGTTAAAAGATTTTTCCCAGCTTCCCTCAAAGTGATGAGTGATCTACTGTGATCTGACCAGAGATGTGTGGTAGTTTTCCCCTGTTTCGGCTGTAGCGATTTGTCACGAACTTCAAACAATAGGAATTTATCAGACATTTCTGGAGGGCAGAGTCTGGCTGCATCTCCAGACCTGGTCTTTTCTCTGCAGGGTTTGTGACTCTGCTGTCTGCCTCCCTCCCCATCTGTCGGAAAGACTGGACAGTTGAGGTTGTACTCAGTGATTTGTGTAGTCACTCCCTCTTGAGGCCCTTAGACACACCTGCAAATCCTTTTTGTTGTATAAAGTAACACACCTGTAATTCCGTGGATTGGAGCATGGACAATTTGAGAGTCCTTATTCTGTCTATCACAATTAGAAGTAGACTTCTAGGGCTTTCAGAAAAATGTATTTAAAGGGGGTATCACCTGGGGAGAATATCCTTTGCCTGTCTTTCTTTTCCTCTCTTTCTTCTGCCTTTTTCCCATCTGTCCTTCCTCTTTTCTTTCTTTCTTTCTTTCTTTCTTTCTTTCTTTCTTTCTTTCTTTCTTTCTTTCTTTTCTTCCTTCCTTCCTTCTTTTCCTCCAGGAAGTAACCTTGAGGATGGAAATCAACCACTGGTTAATGAAAGAGGAACACTGATGTAGAGATCCTTAATGACCCATCCAGCCCGCTCCAGACTTTGTTTACCAAATATACATGAATCTTGTTTAATCCACTGCTAACTTTTGCTGTCATTTTGTGTGGAACATTCAGACAGACCTAATCCCAACTACTCAAAATCATGTACAACTCTATTATTAATAAACTACAAGTCTGAGGCTCAAGTCAGCTACTCTATATAAGGGGCAGGCAAGTCATCAATATGGATATGATATCTGCTACAAGAATGTTTAGAAAACTGGACAGAGCCGGGCAGTGGTGGCACATACCTTTAATCCCAGCACTTGGGAGGCAGAGGCAGGAGGATATCTGAGTTTGAGGCCAGCCAGTCTACAGAGTTCCAAGACAGGGCTATACAGAGAAACCCTGTCTTGAAAAAAAAAAAAGAAAACAAAAAAAAAATAAAACAAAAAACAAAAACACAAAAAACAAAAAACAAAGAAACAAAAAGCAAAAAAAAAAAAAAACACAAAATAAAAGAAAGAAAGAAAGACAGAAAGAAGAAAAAAATAAAAAGAAAAGTGGCCAGTGGTTTTTGTCTTGTATTGATCAGCCACCAGACTTTACCTAGACCCTCACAATTCATCTGGCTTCTACCACTGTGTCAGAGCTCGATCTGATTCCACCATGACACCCCAGAACAATCAAGCCAGACAGAACGGGCTCCTGATAAATCAAGCTCTAGTCTCAATTAATTCAAAATGGCACTGTATGTTGACTTCCATCCTATACGTACATTATTTACATACTCCCTGGCAATGAGTGTGCTGGCCCACTACATTCAGAAGTAGTCCTAAGCAATAACCAAATCCACTACCCTAAGGAAAGCCAGCAGTTATCAGCAACGCCGAAGTGTGGGATGTTAATCTGGGCTAATGTTCTCTACCCAGTCATCATGAGTTATAGATGTGATAGAATGTAATATGGCCTCAGTAGAGGGGTGACAGGAGGCATTAGGGCTGCCTCTCCTTAAAGACACCCCCATCGCAGTCATGGAGAGACAGCCAAGGAAGGGTGAACAGCAGACTTGGCCAAGCTGTGTCGTTTTGTGACAGCCAGTGAACTCTGTAACCACAGCAGCTATCCTCGATAGGCCTCTCCTTCCCACCTCACCCCTACTCATTACTGGGATCCTGGGGTACTTCCTTTATTAGCTCTAGCAATTTCTTTAATTATTCACTGCAGCAATCTGATCCAGTAACTAGCACCTGGGGTGGGCGTGGCACTGAGGAGATGGGGCAGGAGGAACAGACCTAAGATGATTTTTTACATTGGTTCCATCCTTAGCCCTAGTCCCTGAGCCACCCCATCTGAGATTATTCTTGTGTGTTCTCCGAACCAAAGGCATTTGTCCCTGGATCTAGAGTTATCCCTGTGAACAGAGGAGTGGCCAGAAAGATGCCTGGCTCTGAGGGTACTGCACTGCGAGTCTTAGCAGCACAATGAAATCTAGAGATTATGCTCACTTCTCTGTCTAAAGGAACACGGCCACTGGGAAGCAGTGTCCACCGTGCAGTGAGTCGCCACGGGCCATCACCCCAGTGGCCAAGGTGCTTCAGGGAGCCTGCTGTGATTTAACTACAGAAATGCCAGAGAGCAAATTCAGAGGAGATCACAGACATCTTTGGCTGTCTGTTCAGCTTTGGTTGTGATTCTGAGCTGTCAGATGGTGCCAAGGGAGGGAGGCATGGATTTTCCCCTCCACCAAGACAGGAGCCAGGAAAGGAGGACGGAGATGGCAGGGGTGAGCTGAGAGGGCCTGGCAGATGCTTCCGTTGTTTTTCTCACTTCTGTTCCTCTCCATCACAGCCACAGCCTCAGCCACAGAAGGAGGACTGATGAATGCTGGGGACCTTTCCAGGAGGTGGAAGGTTTCCAAACTGAGAATGCATAGTTTGGGGCTCCCTTACCATCTGTGCTGCCTACAAGCCATGAGCTTCCCTCCAAGGCCCCTCCCCTCTGCTGCATTTTCTCCTGACCCCTAAAGGTGACCTTACCCAGACTCACTGCTTAGGAGCTTAAGGTCCATTCTAACACAGCAGCGACTCCTGAGCAGTACCTGCAGCCTCCTCTCTCCCTGAAAATCCAGACTTGCCTATCAAGTGGCCCTCCCAGACCCTCCACACAAAAGGCTACCATAGATCTCAAACTAACATAGACATCCCTCCACCCAGGCTTCCTCCCCATCCTACAGGCCACTCTCACTGATCTCAGGCCCCTGTACATCCTGTCAGTTAAGTTAGGATGCTGGAGTCACTGGAACCCCCTTCTAACCAAGCAGGAACCCCCTTCAGTGGAAAGGCCTGGAAGCTTTGCTTCCAATGAGGCCGCACCTCACTGAATGCAGTCCCGCTTCTCTACGCTTCACTACGACAGGGCACCCCCATACCAGCACCCACTAGAAAACTCTCCTCACCAGTCTCTTGCCTCTCCTTATGACTCAACAGTCTTCTCCATAGGGCAGCTGGAAAGTGATCCTTGGAGACTGTGAGTGAGCCTCTCCCACATGGAGCTCTGCAGAGATGCCATTGGTTCTGAAACCACAGCTGGACCTCAGTTGAAGCAGCCTCACCCTTGTGGTTCTCGGGTTAGTCCTGGGTCTCCAGGCTTGATCTGCCCAACCCAGCGTGCCTCCTACTCTCTGGGTAGACCATGCTTGTCGCTGTACGAGAGTGTGATTCCTGCCCCTCCTTCCTCTGTATAGTCACAGCCACACCCTCCCTGCACTCGGACCTCTGTACACGTCCATCTCCCTCACCATCGGATCTCAGGAGCCCACCAGTCACTCTCTCCTCTACCACCCCAGTTTAGCTTCCTTACTACACCCTTGTGAGCTGAGCTCTCCTGACAGATACAATGGGTCAGTCAGGTAGTCAGAGACCAAGACTGGAACCTCCACACTCTCAACAGTAAAACTCCTCTGAAGACCACTTAACAGATCAGTCTCGTCTGTGTAGCAAATTCCTCCTCCTCTCTTCTAGCTGGCCTGTCTCTATTGGTCTCTCTAAGATGGTACCAGAAGATAGGAACACAAGAACTGGAGTTTACATTGTTTCTTCCCTGGGTGTTCCCAGTCTAATGATAATCCTTCAGCTCCTTCTGGTCACCTTCCCCCACTGCGATCATGCTCTCTGGGTTCCACTATGCCTCCTCCTGCCACCGTATTTCCCCCTGCTGTCGCTGTGCCACAGGCTGCTCCTCCACCCACAGCCCAGCCAGACTTCCTTCCTCACTGTTTCATGTACGGGCCCAGATGTGAGGTTCAGAGGCCCTGGCCAGCATCACCTGATGATGCTTTCCACCAAGCATGCCTGTTTGCGATAGCTGGAACTTATCTCTTTTCCTCTCTCGCCCACCTTCCTGCCTCGTCTCTAAGACCACTTCTTAACCACTGAGAGCTCAAACCGCCCAGCAGCTGGAAAGAAAAACCATGCTGGGCATTTTGGGAAATGACCGTGTAACTTGCTCAGACCAGCTTCCTTACTCCCTCGATGCCCAGACCCCCTCTCTCCCCTCTCTTCTTACAAACAAGGGAACATAACTTCTAAGCAGTGCACTGGGAACAGTTAATCCCAGAGTGACAGTGAGAACTGATCTGTACATCTAAATAGCAGACCAAAAAAAAAAAAAAAAAAAAATCTTTCCTTCAATTTTATCCTCAGCCTGAGCTGATTTTTTTGCTATTATTCAGGATTCAAGTCATGGGGGCACCTATTGCGAAGTCACTGTGCTATGTGTGTGTGCTGAGTGCTATATGCGTGTGTGGGTGTGTCTGAGTGTATGTGAATATGTGTGAGACGTACGTTAACAAGAGAGACATGATTGCTAGATGAGATGTGGGAGTTTCAGGTGCAGCTGGGGAGGGAGCCTGAACTCTCAGGGTGATGAGGGAGGGCGAGAGTGAGAAACTGACTGGAAAGGGGAGGAGACCTCGCCTTGCTTCTCCTTGCTATCCCCATGTTAGGAGACTGAAAAGCTGCTGGAAAGGACCATGCTAACGAGAAAGTCTAATTCCTGGGCTCTACAAGCTCCCTCTGGTTCAAGTGACTTGCTTGCCTCTTCTCCCAAGTTCTCTAAAACTGGCCTTCATTCTGGACCAAAACATCCGAAGAAGAAGCATTTGGGAGTCCGGGAAACAGGAGTAAGATGGGGATGCACGCAGTGTGGCTGAGCTACTGTTATATCCTGTTGGAGAGAAACCTTGAAAACTCTGTCTGATCCCAAGCCAAATTCATTTCCTTTTTTTTTTTTTTATAATGAAACTTGAGTTGCTTGCTGATGTTTATGCAACTCAAATGACACCTTTTAGAGACAAACTTTTCTAACACAATATAACCCAAAGACAATAATTTGACACTCCATACTGAGGGACAGCAACAGCAGGGGGAAATATAGTGGTAGGAGGGGGCATAGTGGAACCCAGAGACGTGATCTCAGTGGGAGAAGGTGACCAGAAGGAGCTGAAGGGACAGAAATAGAAATTTACTCTTTGTTTTCTATCATTACATCATTATGTTTCTGTTAGAGCAGAAAACATTGTAGGGACAGTTTTAAAAAAATGCAGTACAACAGTCTTAGATCTGATCTGAGGTTTTCTCGGGCCTTTGCTGGTTTTGTGAGTGGTATGAAGGTACGTACAGGGCAAAACATGTGTGTTGTGTGTCCAGAACAAAGACTTCAGTGACATGCAGAGCAGCATGGGTAAGCACTGACTGAAACACCCACGAGTCTCGGTGTGCTGCTTGTTAAGACACTTGGCCATTGCACATTCAGAAACCTTTTACTGTTCTCAGTTTCTCGTGACTGCCTACCCTGCTCCCTGGGTCATGGCCTAAGGTTGAAGAGGCTGTACCAGAGACTGACCCAGAGTGAATCAGCTCCTAGACATAGATAGGGGCTGGACAGGAAGGTTCATGATGGCCAAGAGATGGGATAGATAAATGGGAGGGAGAGGAAAGCCACATCTCACTGCTGGGGACACGTAAGATTGCCTTGAAGCCAGCCAAGATACTCCTCCTCTAGCTGGTTGGCTTGTTGATGTTTATGTGTTTGTTTGCGATAGGGTCTTATTCTGTTGCCTGGGCTGGCTTCCAGCTCCTGGGCCAGGCATCCTATTGCTTCTTCCTGTCTCCCTAACTTATAGCTCACTTTCCTTTCTGTTCCCCGTGGATCCCTACCCTGGGGTAGCACACAGCACTTCACACACTAAGGATGCCAGAGCATGCTGGAGACTTTCTGTTCTAGGATGCATTCCCTGTGATGGGATTGGCTGTTCAACACAATCAACATACCTCAATCTGAGTATAAATGTGAAGTGTCGTCCCCTTAGTGCGGGCAATTCCAGCTACACTGTTGGAGTTCTCAGGTGCGACATCCAACTTACTCTCCCACTATTTCCAATTGGTCCTAACTGAGTCATTTGTGATTGGATCAGCTGGAACTAGGAATTATCGTGTCTGTGGCCTCATGGCACCCCAGAAGGACTCCCATGATAACCCTTGCAATGCCCCAATGCACTCATGTCTTTAGGACAGAGCCCTGGAATGTTCACCGTCGAGAGTGTGGTTAGGGGAGGGGTGCAGCCTGGTGGTAGAGAACCTCTAGCATCCTTACAGGTAAATGAGTGCAAACCTTCTAATCGGTAATAGGAATCCTGAGAGCAACACTGAAATCACTGCTTGTGAAACGTTGGCTGTGCCTGGCAGAGAAAACAAGGCTCAGCCTTTTCCAGGCTCTGTTCTCATATCTATCTCTCAGACAGATGTTGAAACTTGGAACCAACAAACAGATCTCGAAGGGTCACTGGTCTGGTGGGGACAGCAATCCAGATTCCCATCCACCGACCTCTGGGTGGCTACAGAGAGATGGCTAAGGGCTTGGCTACAGTGGGGTTGGAGGAGAGAGCTCAAGGTCCTTCCCACCTTTTGTCTCAATCACCAGAAATGGATCTGGGAGTGGACACTGAGCTGACTCGGCGAGAGACAGTCTTATCTGTGTGAATGAGACCGAACCTGATGGCTAGGCCTGCAGAATGGCCTGGACCCTTTGGACTTGTTGGGGGAAGGCTACTAGCTCTATTGCTCTTATGGTGAGGCTGCGGCCAATCAGAATGGTGTTGAGTATCTGCTGCTTAGAGACTGACCCCTCTCCCAGATCTCCTCGGGAAAACCTTAGCCTCCCGGCGCAATCTAAATGTAAAATGTACAGGAGTCACTTTTCGGATTTAAATTTGCACAAGTGAGGTGATCAGCAGGCCACAAGAAGGCAGTGGTCCCAAGCCATCACTGGATCCTTTCCAGCACCAGGTACCCTCCCAGCCTTCCCTGCAAAGCTCCCTGTCCTCCTGAGAACATCAATGAAGCTTTCTGATGAGGGCGCGGGCGGCGTTAGATGAGTCCTTTCTCAGAGCACTGACCCTGTGGATTTGTTTTTCCTTCCTGCTTTTTAATGGAAGACAGCAGCAGCAACCACCCTAGGGAACAGTGGCTCCTCCCACCACGACTACGTGCCTCCATTTCCCTGTGCTGAGGCCTAATCAATGTAGCCATACCCAGCCTTGCCTTTAATAAGCTGATTGTGGAGCTAAATCCCATGCACACTCAGCCTCACCCTGGATGCCTTTGATTGACAAAACTAATCTCTCCTCCCGCCCCCACGTCTGCTGCTGCCCGCATCCTCTTGCAAATCATGTACTCGGCTGCTGACAATTAGATGTAAGACTTGGGATTCGGGCGCAGGAGGGTTATGAGGTTATGAATCAATTGTGGGGGCTCTGGTGAGCTAACCAACCGGGGGAGCCTGTCTCAAGCACCTCACCACGGCCCTCAGCGCCTCCCAACTGATTTACGAGTTGGTAATAACCTCGCCTGCTCTCGTGCCCCTGTTATTTTTCATAGTACACAGGGAAGCTTTAAATTTCAGAGTCCAAGCTGGCTGGGTGGGGTTGCGGGGAAGAGTGCCTGCCCACGGTCCATTGTCTTGGATGTTATGTAATCACTGGGTCCTTGAGAGTTATAGTTGTCACAGGCTCCTAGAGGCCAGGAAGCTGTTTACAGGACCCTAGAGAGATGGTCCTGACAGACCCTACATATGGTAGAAGGTTTGTAGATCAAGGGTCTAAAATCCTAATTCCTGTGTCAGAGTTCAGTTCCTCCAACAGGATCCAAACTAAGTCCGAGGACTAGAGGATTTCCTGTGAGGAACATGACACGGTAACGTGCTCTGCAAACCGGAAGTAATCAGTGGAGACCAGAAGTGGGTGCAAAAGAGGAGACAGACTTGGCGCAGACAGAATCTGTAGGCAGAAGGGTGGAGGCCTGTCGTGCCCTCTTGACCTTCATTCTCCTCTCAGTCCTCTGTGACTTGGCAGCCAGCTCATACTGATGAAAGGATGACTTTGGTTGCTGCCTAACCCTTTGTAAAACGATTAATCTCTCAAGATTTCTTCTTATAAGAGAGGGCATGGTGTTTTTAGAAAAACCCATGACAGTAGGTGAGAAGTCCTAAGGATCTCCGCAGCAGCAGCAGCATCCCAAAGGTGCCTGAGACCTGCTGTGGGCTGGTGCTTGTGTCTATCTCTCCTCCCTTCCTTCTGTCTTCCTTCCTTCCTTTCCTCTCTCCCTTCCTACCTCTATCCACCCCTTTCTCTGCCTCCATCCCCCTCCTCCCTCTCTCTCTCTCTCTCTCTCTCTCTCTCTCTCTCTCTCTCTCTCTCTCTTTCTTTCTTTCTCCCTTTCTCTTTCTTTCTCCAACTCTTGGGCTGAAGTTTAAATAGCCTACCAAAGACAAAATGTTTAATTGAACTTGTAATGAATGCATGCATATGGGTGACTATGTGCTGTATTGTGCATATTTGACTACAACTATAAATGAATAAGTGCTTATTAAATCCCACCTCTATGCCAGGTGTTCACCCCATGCCAGCATAATTAAATCCCTGTCTGTAGATGCTGATGCTAATCAAATGCTAAGAGTGAAATCGTATCTTCCCCCAGAACCTCACAATGTGAGCTTATTAGGAAACACAGCTACTATAGGTACAACTACTTAAATCTGGAAATTAGGGTGGCCTTGAGGCATCATGACTTCTCTTCCTTGGGAGGTGTGTGTACCAGAGGAATAGCACGTGGATACAGATGCAGAAATCAAGGTGTTGCATCTACAGGACATAGATACCACATTCTGCCAGCAGACCAGAGGAGAGGCAAAGGGCAGCACTTCCTCTCTGCCCTCATGAGAAGCAACACTTCTGTGACCTTGAACTTGAGAATCCCAGCTCCAGAACTATGAGAAAGTGAGCTGTGGTGGTTCACAGTCCACGGTACTGTGCTAATGCAGCTTTAGGATGCTAATATAGAAGAGGAAGCAGATGCTAACCAACCAATCCCATGGGGGCTAGCTATTCTTGGCCAAGAGAAGTGCTTCGAATAGGAGAGCCTCTTTGTTTGCCAGCAGATGCCAAGGGACCTTGCCAAGTCTTGAAAGTAATGAAGGCTTTCTGAGGTGGTGAAGGGTGTGCAGGAGTCAGGTACAGTAGAAGCTGGGGGTGGGAGGATGGGTCCTTACTGTCCCTGGAGAACTGCACATGCAGAAGTTCTGAGCTGAGATGATGGCATGGTGTGTTCTGGGAATAGAAAGGTGGCCCTGCTAACAGAAGAGAGGAGGAGACGGGAGAGGAAGATGTGGGAGCAGTTGGTCACCGGAGCACCCAAACCAGAACCATGCTCAAATCCATCACATTTAGAGCCTTATTCTAGGTGAGGGTGCCTGTCTTGCTGTCTGATCCTCACTTTCTACAGAATATTTGTCCAGGAACTGGAGAGATGCCCCAGTGGTTAAGAGCACTGACTGCTCTTCCAAAGGACCTGGGTTCGATTCCCAGCATCCAGATGGTGGATCACAGCCATCTGTAACTCCAGTTCAGGGGATCCAGCACCTTCTCCTGGCCTCTGTATGCACTAGGCATGCATGTGGTACACAGACATACATGCAGGCAAAACACCCATACACATAAAATAAGAAGAAAATTATTTTTTTTAAAAAAAAAGTTTGGGTGGTGGTAGTGCACGCCTTTAATCCCAGCATGCAACAGGCAGATGGCCATGGATGTTACACAGAGAAATCCTGTCTTGAAACACACACACACACACACACATACACATACATATATGTATATATCACACATATATACACAAACACACATATACACATATATACATACATAAACACATATATATGCATACACACACACACACACACACACACACACACACACACAGGAATAAGCCTTGCCTTGCCACATCCCCATTGCTTGTCTGCTGTTACATCCCCTTCCTTTCCCCTTTGTCTGCAAGCAGACCCCTTCCCAGGGCCATCAAGGCACTCTGATGTTCCCTAAGACGTCAAAGGAGAAAGCAAGTGGCACAAAAGCTCAAATTATTCTGTGTTCCCTCAGCCTGGCAGATGATGTCAGTGAGATGCTTGAGCCTCATGAGGCCCTTGGAACACAGACTGTCTGAGTGGCCACCGTGCATCCAACTGATCTGTGCATATTCCGTGCCAGTGACCGAGCGGTTTCTACAAAATGCAGCCGTCACTGTGCTCTCGAAGCAGTGGTGGCAGTCCCTTTCCTTGTGATGAAATGAAGGCACGGAGTAGTCCATGGTCTGTGAAGAACAAGGTCATCACAGGAAAACCAAGAGGCAAGCTTTGTGCAGAGGGCGTCTTCCTGTAAATGGGTGGACAGTTCATCGGTGACATTAAAGAAATGGAGAGTGAGGTGGAAGGTTCCAGAATTTATAGGTGACATAATATGGGCTGGAGACAAGTCTGTCCAGCTTTATCATCGCTGTGCCTTTTTACTTCATATGCTTGCTAAGTGACTATTAAGACTCTCCTCACCCAAATCTAGTTGGTATTTACCTGGAGTTCACACAGCATGGAACTGAACATGAGAGGTCACTGAGTCTTATTCTACCAAGTACATAAACAGACCCAAATAAGGAATTCCAGTTGCTTCTCCTGATGCAGGATTTTGATGAGCATCCTCATGGTGTCTATTGAAGTTCACTTGTAGTTCCAGAGACAGCAGGGTGAATGGCAAGTTCAAAGGCAGCGATCCAATATCATGGCTGAGATGCCCTTTACTGACCTGTCAAGGCAAAACTGAGTCTGGAAATGCGGTCCAGTTGGTAGGATGGTCACCTAACATCCTTGAAGCCCCAAGTTTGACCCCCAGCACTGCATAGACTGGATGTGACAGCTGCAGTAATCCCAGCCCCCAGGAGTTTGCTCATCCTGGCTACATAGTCAGTTACAGGCCAGCCTGGACTACAGGAGACCCTGACTCAAAACAAATAGCAACCAAGTCCTAGCCCAGCGACACCGGCCTTTGTTCACTGCTATCTGTTTCTCCAACACAGGAGAAGCTACTGGGGTCCCTTTTACTTCCATATACTTTGGTCTGTAAAGCCGGCTTGTTTGTTTGTTTGTTTGTTTGTTTGTTTGTTTTTTGAGACGGGGTTTCTCTGTGTAGCCCTGGCTGTCCTAGAACCCACTCTGTAGACCAGGCTGGCCTTGAATTCAGAGATTTGCCTGCCTCTGCCCCTGCTAGGATTAAAGGTGTGCGCCACCATACTTGGCAAGAGGCTACTTGCCTCTCCATTATTGAAAATAAAAAGTATTTCTTTGTAAAGCATATAGAATGTTCTGTGAGCTTAAATTAGTTCCCGAAATTAATAGTTTGATACCTCTCCTTTGTCCAAGATAGCCTAAAGTTAGCAACTTAAATTATTTCCAGAACTGTTCTTTTTCATGTCTATATGTGCTTGTGTGTGTGTGTGTGTGTGTGCGTGTGTGTGTGTGATTAATAAAATAGGAATTTTCTGCTGTAAAGAATATCATTTCACCCTATATATTTGTACTGGCTGGTTTTGTGTGTCAACTTGACACAGGCTGCAGTTATCACAGAGAAAGGAGCTTCCGTTGGGGAAATGCTTCCATGAGATCTAGCTGTGGTGCATTTTCTCAATTAGTGATCAACGGGGGAGGGCCCCTTGTGGGTGATGCCATCCCTGGGCTGGTAGTCTTGGTTCTATAAGAGAGCAGGCTGAACAAGCCAGGGGAAGCAAGCCAGTAAGAAACATCCCTCCATGGCCTCTGCATCAGCTCCTGCTTCCTGACCTGCTTGAGTTCCAGTCCTGACTTCCTTTAGTGATGAACAGCAGTGTGGGAGTGTAAGCTGAATAAACCCTTTCCTACCCAACTTGCTTCTTGGTCATGATGTGTGTGCAGGAATAGAAACCCTGGTTAGGACAGTATTCTTGGTTGATTTCTTTTTCCACTCAGAATAGTAGTTCAATAAATATTTATTTCATGAATGAGTCATGGTTTATTGACTTTCTTGTTAGAAGAATTTTATACTGATACCCTTTAAATAAATATGTTTATATGTAAAAGATACAGTAGAAAGGCATACTACAACACACATGAAGCACAGCATGTAACTGCTGGTCATAAACATATTCTTACATACAGGGATACAGTATGCATGCAGTGGAAGGTTATTGAGTACTCTGATGTAATTCATATTTCTGTATTGTGAGT
Source organism: Mus pahari (assembly GCF_900095145.1). Lineage (NCBI taxonomy): Eukaryota > Metazoa > Chordata > Mammalia > Rodentia > Muridae > Mus > Mus pahari. The sequence continues at coordinate 78,149,397 of NC_034596.1, forward strand.
TGATAAATTACTTTTAGTGGCACTGGAGTGATGGCTCAATTGCTAAGGTGTTTGTCACACAAGTGTGAGACATGAGTTCAGATCTCTAGGACCCACTAAGTCCTATAATTCCTGTACTGGGAAAGCAGACATAGGTAGATTCCTGTAGCTCACGGGACAGCCAGACAGCCAACCAGGCAGACAGACAGACAGACAGACAGACAGACAGACAGCCTAGCTGAATAGATGAGCCCCAGGTTCAATAAGAAACCCTATCTTTTGGGGAGGCAGAAGCAGACAAATCTCCAAGTTTGAGGTCAGCCTGGTCTACAGAGTGAGTTCCAGGACAGCCAGGGCTACACAGAGAAACCCTGTCTCAGAGAGAGACAGAGACAGAGACACAGAGACAGAGAGAGAGGCCCTGTCTCAAGAATGAGGTGAAGAATAACTGATGTGCATTCATCTCTGACATACAAATGCATGTGTAAAATACTTGTACATGCACCCACACAACATATACACAACACAGAAAGAGAGAGATGCAACTGGCCTCAGAAAGACAGCTTCTCAGTCAGTGGCTTGGGCTCTAGGGGACAGAGTAACTCTGCTGTGTGTGTTACACTGTGCCATGTTACCAGTAAGTCCCTGCAGGCCGTCTTACAAACGTAAGGTCTCAAATTTAACAGTGGAAACAAAAGGCAGCTGTTGTTTTCCGATGGAACAGAAGTGAATCTTCTTCAAATTCTTTTGTGGGGAGGAAGGAAAGGATAGTCTGCTGGAGTTGGTGAAGAGAGAGGAAAGATTAAAAGCAAATGCTTGCTCCCGTTGCTGTGTGGACTGTTCCCATCTGGCTATAACATGCCTAGTTGGAGCACTTTCATAATATTATGACATATTTGCCTTCCCTGCTTGTTGTGGAGCTGAACCACAGTGGTTCATTTCCAGCCCCAAAGCTGGAGTAGGCCATTTGTAGATCAGCCCTCAGAAGCAGGAAATAGCACTCCCACCAAAGCGCAGTGAGGGGGAGACCCATTCCTAAACATCTTCCAACATGCTTGCGGCATGCCACAGAATGGTACCCACTGTGTGTGAGAGACGGTGACGGCACAGCAGATAAAGTATCCTTATCTAGGGTAGCCAAGAATAGCAGCTTAATCCCCACATGGCAACTGCCAGTGTCGCTGTACCAGGACACAAAACCCAGCTCTGTGGGCCCCAAAGCGTTAGTGGGAGAAGAAAAGTGCTTGTTATGCTTTAGCTCAGTGAGGGTGACCAGGGTTTGGTAGAGCCAGAGAAAAATTGGACCTGAAACTGAGTGCCAAAGGGGGTAGAAATCCAGACAATGGTTCTGGGGCCTGGGGAGGGTGGGTAGGAGAGCAGGGAAGGAGTTTCAATGTGAATGAATACTAATTAGTGACATGGATATTAATGATGACAGTAATTAACAGGGGAAAGGAAGGGCTGTCATTGTCCCAGGGTGAGCAATCAATCTTGGCAGGTGATAAATAATGGCTGAGCAAGCTCTGCGGAAAGATAATCCGCAGGCCCCGGGGAGAGCCGGAGTGATCCTGGAAGCCTCTCGGTTTCCAGGCAACCCACAGAAAAGAACTATTTTTCTTTGAGGCAAAAAAAAAAGGTTAGTGTCTCTCCCCCACCCCCAATTTGGGATTACAGTTCTTAGCTGGTCTGTTTTGTTCTGCATTTCCTAGAACAAATAACAGAACTTCTGCAATGTGGGAAAGATGAGCATGCGCACACACACATACCCACGGCGGTACGAGTGAACACCCTCTCAAAGGATGGGAACAGATCGAAGTGTTTTCACTTGCAGTTTCAGCTCATAGGTGTGGTCCGGAAGCACGGGTGGGACGCTTCCTAGTCTTGCTTTGGAGGCTGATGTGTGAGGAAATGGAATCGTCAATGAGGGCTGACCCCAGGCAAGCCCACGAGGACGAGGGTAAGGCCCTGGCAGCGCCAAGGCACTGGTACAGAGCCACACAGAGATCAGACGCCAAAGGTCCATGTCCAGCCAATGATCAAATGTCTGTGATTTCTGAATCTCAGGAAAAGAGTGTCTCAGTAAATTCCTCTGTTGGATCTCATTCACCTGTCTGGGAAGCTAGCCAGGCAGCGAGTAGCCTGCTAATCTACCCTCCCCTGCCTGCTTTCCCTGACACCACACACACACACACACACACACACACACACACACTCACACACACACACCAAGGTCTCAGACCTGCTCTCAACTTAGATCTGGAAATATTGTTCCTTTCAGCCCATTTTCTATCAAAACACAATGAAGCCACGTTTAGAGGTCTGTGTAAAATGAAATCTTTGGGTGACATGGTGAGTAGATCAGATATCTGGAATCTTGCAGATATTGGGTTCCTGCACGCTCGTCTGTGATGTACCTTGAGGCCTGGGTCCTAAAATCCTGACTATGGAGGCAAACGAATGAAGTGAGAACCAACACAGAGACATAAGTACCCAAGAGCTGGGTCAGGTGGGGTGTGAGCACTCTGATGAGCTGCACTGACCACCCTGGCAACCCAGAGCCTCTCTGTGTGTGTTTGTTGTGTATAGCCCGGGGAGCAATGGTAGCCAGTCTTGGTAAGAGATCTCTATAAAGGGCTGTCTCCATCTGTAAACACCTAAGAAGGGAAGACGCAGTGTGCTTTTGTGGACACTGATCGATTGGTCCTGGACTGCCCCCTCCCCACAAAGAAGGCTTTGCTGTGCTTCTGAGCCTCATCAGGAGGAAGGCCTTGCCAACTCCACAGAGTTGAGCTACTGGGGACCTTGACATGTCAACAATACACACTCACTTGGGGATTCCCCTGCTTCCTACACACTCCTGTGTGAGCTAAGCTGCTCTTGGAACATGGGTTCTAGGTGCATCTTTTTAAAGGAAGATAGTAAAGGGGACTCTGTTCAGAGACTGTGGCCCAGGGCAAGGAGCTCCAGACCAAGCCATGGGATGAATCCAGGTCTGCCACACTGGAACACTGATGATTGATCGAAGGACTGACCAAAATCTGACAGGGTGGTCTCAGAGTAATGAGGTCTGGGTTCAGGTTCACTGTTCTGTCTTCAGAAGACGAAACCAAGAGGAAGAATTTCTGGACAAGCATGACTTGCCCTAAAGCATGCTGCCAGGCAGGGAGTTCGTGAGTTCCTAAGAACTGGGCTTATTCCAAACACAAACAACGCCTCTCTCGAGGGCCCCAAGGAGTCCTTTATTTTCATGATGAGATCCATGGCCCCATCCATATAGTGTGTCTGTTTCCCTCAGTCACCCAGAGAACTATGGAAAGGGTCTGGAGGAGGTGTGCATGGCCCACACAGGAGTTTTCATAGGCCAGATCAGGAAGTGATATAGGTCATTCTACCCATGCATATAATTAGTACAGCAAGTTCACAGCCTACTTCAGGGGTGGGAGTTGGATATGTAAGGTAGCTGGGGCCCAAAGGAAAAAGGAGAAGCTGCGCGTAAAGACTCAGAAGTGTCTTCTGTGAACCCAGAAGCATGTTCATTCAGAATGGACTCAACGCCTGAAAAGAATGGGTTTTTCAAGAACCTTGAAGTCTCCTGAGCTGGTTAGCCCTTGTCGGTAGGCATGATGCCAAGGGAAAAATGTCCTGGGAGCAGGCATACTCAGGTCTTGCTGGCCTGTCTTGGGGAAGCCACTGAAATCTGTGTCCTCAGTAAGTTTCTGATGGATGCTCCCTAGAAATGCAGAGAAAACTGAGACCTCAGAAGTGAATTTGGATTTTTCCTTTTGGTTTGGTTGGTTGGTTTGGTGGGTAGGTTTTTTTTCTTCTTCTTTTCTTCCTTTTTTGTAAAAGGACTGGAATAGAGGGAGTGCAGCTCAGTTGGTTGCCTAGAATGCATGAAGCCCTGTGTTTGAGCCCCAGTACTGTAGAAACTATGCACGGTGGTACAGGGCTGGGATCTCTGCATCCTCGTCTGTATAGAAAATTCAAGGCCAGCCTGAGATGCACCAAAGCCTTGTCCATTAAAGAAGGAAGAAAAGGAGGGATAACAATGATTGAATCATAACTGTGGAAATGTCCCAGTGGGTAGGAAAGGCTGGTCACCATGGGGAAATGTCAGTGCTGTCCATCTCCTGGGCTATGTGCTACTGGGCTTAGGACTCTGGTGAAGACGTCACTTCTGCGACCAACGAGATCTTCAACTATGATTGCTTTGTCCTTGCAGGTACTGACATTGTGCAATGGCTTATGAAGAACCTTTCCATTGAGGACCCAGGTACTTGACCCTTGACCTTGCCTTCACCTTCCCTGGTGTTGGTACAGATGCCATAGTCAACTTCTCCAAGGGGCCCCTACAGTCTTGAAAAGAAGGCTTATCACTGTGGGGTCCAGGGTATGGGATCATTGTATTTGCAGATAGAAGTCGTTCATTTTCTCCACTGAATGTCTATCATCATGTTAAAAAAAAAAAATCACCCTTTGAGGAAGTGAGCCACTATTTAGAATGCCAAAGAGCTCGTCACAATAGCGTGGGAAATGAGATGAATTCTCTCGTTAGCCGTAGCAATTAAAGATAAGTTGTAGCCCTGTCACCGAGCAGCCTTCTAGAAGCAGCTCTTAAAATTAGATTGTCTGATCCACAATTAAGATGTTTAATTATTTGCTAAAACTCCTTCTGTTTTCCGCTCCTACAAGAAGTGAGGAAGTGATTTTTTTTTTCAACTCTAATTGTGCATTTCAACCAGGCAAAGCCCACCAGAAAAAAAAAATGGCAAAACCCTGATCAATGAGACGGTTCCCACAGCTGCCCTTCCATCAGAAAATATTCGGGAAAATGTCTAATTTACAGTCTAATTAGAAAATTGGGGAGATGCCTTCAGGAAAAAAAAAGAAAGAAAGAAACTTCTAGGCAGCTAAAGTGACTTTTCATCCGTGTGCTCTGAGTCTATGGTTTGTCTTCCGCATTCAGCACACATTCACTTGTCTAGCTTCACTGGTGTTATTAACACTCAAAGATCACACTTACAGTTACCTACTCTGGGGTTCCCATTAGTGCCAAGTTAACCCAGGGCCTGTTCTTACGGGATGAGCATTCTACCACTGAGCTACACAGACCCAGCCCTCTCGTCTGATAACCCTCCTCGGAGGACAAAGATACCACAAGTTAAGTGAACCCCAACCCCCGTGCTTTCTGAGAATTTTTACAGCAAGTGCTCCCACCAGATGTCAGGCCTATGATTCTGATACTCTGCTGAAATCGATATGCCACCCCGGGCTTGCGTTTTCACCTGACATGGTTAATCTACAGTTGAGCGGACAACAATGCCATTTCAATGATTCAATTAAATGAGGTTGATGGAACAAGTGAGTGGTTGTTGGAAGTGACCCTGGCCCATTACACGTCCTGGATCAGTGGCCACTCTGGCAACTCACAGAAATTCCTAATTTGAATGAAGTTTTTAGCTCACAAGGAAAAGAAGCATAGGCACTATGCCTCTTAGCAACTAGACCCCTTGGTATCTCCGTCCCTCGGTGTTTCCCTCAGACAGTCTGGGCTTCTGGTTGCTCATCTGTGCACAGACCTGGATAGGCATCTAGCTGTTTGGTGACATTCACCTGAAGTCCCTTCTTCTTTTTACTGTCATGCTAACCTAAGGCCATTTCTCATGGTAGAATTTGCTAAGAGCATTTCCTTGCCCTTCTGAAGGAATTATTATAGTCATTGTTATCATCGTTATTAATATTCTGAGAAATCTAACCCAGCTAATTTAATAAGTGAGACTCCTATGGCCCTGGTATGAGCTGATAAGGGTCCAGACTGATGAAGGTCACGTCAACAAAGGTCGGCTCTTCTCTGACACCTTTGGGAGGACATCAAGATGTTGGGACAGGTTTGGGCTTCTGAGAATTGGCCAGGAAGGAGAGACCAATACAATTTTCCAGACGGTAATAGGAGAGGAAGCCACAAAGCACAGCCTGGGAAGCTGGCGTGTCCAATGCTGACCCCTCTGTCAAAGTATTAAGCATCGCTGAGAGTTTTAGCTCCAGCCTTGGTGGCCCAGCATTATCTTCTTTCAAGATCTTCATCTGCCGTTTTGCATGGGGAAGGGAAAATGATGGAGTTTTCCCTGTTACTAGACCTGGCATTCTTTGTTTTGTGTTAGGGCTTTGGTTGGTTGGTTAGCTGGCTGGTTGGTTAACTACTTAGCTAGTTGGTTGGTTAGCTGGCTGGTTGGTTAGCTGGTTGGTTGGTTAGTTTTACCATGTAACCCAGTGTGGCCTTGACCTCTGTTGACCCACCTCAGCCTCCTGGGTGTTGGGATTGCAGACCTGTGCCATCCATCCCACCTGGCTCATGGTCCTTGAAACACACATGGATTTCCAGGTATTCAGAACTTTATCCTTGAAGTCAACTAATGTTGGGTTGAAAATATTTGTTACAAAAACGTAACAAATAGAGACATTTTGTTATACCCTAAGCATATAACTGGTTTCCATGGCGTTTAGACAGTGTTTAGACTGTGTTAGGAATCAAGATAACCTAGAGGTGACTTGAAATTTACAGGGGAGTAGGCAGATTATTCAAACACGATGCCATTTGATATTAAGACTTGAGCATCCAAATATTTTGACCTCCGTGGGGGGGGGGGGAGGCTGAAACAAATTCTACATGAATACATAGGGGCAGCAATAGAGAATTTTAAAAGCAAACTTGTCATCAGAAAGCAGGTGAAATTAAACATGATTTATTCTGAATCTACCCATGATGGGTGCTGCTTTCAAGGGGACTTGATAAGCACTGGATTGTAGTTGAGGTTTATGGCTACAGGCAAGACAAATGACTTTAAAATACACAGCTTATAAAACTGGTCACTGTTAGAGGCCCTCAGAACACATCTAACTCCATGCCCACAACTTACCTTCTAACCAACAAAAAGTACTTTGAGCTTTGGGAAGAGTATTAGGTGTACAGGAGTATTAAGGTCCCACCCTCCCCTCCTGTATGGGCTCCTTCAAAATAAACCAAAATCTTTTTGTGTGTGTGTGTGTGTGTTTTTTGGTTTTTTGAGACAGGGTTTCTCTGTGTAGCCCTGGCTGTCCTGGAACTCACTCTGTAGACCACGCTGGCCTCAAACTCAGAAATCCACCTGCCTCTGCCTCCCGAGGGCTGGGATTAAAGGCATGCGCCACCACGCCCGGTTACAAACTAAAATCTTAACTACTAATGGAAATAGGTTTATGGCTGAGGCTGAGATAAGGAAGCAGCAGGTCGATTTAGGCAGAAACACTCATTTTTCCACCATGTTTGTCGCCTGGGGCACCGCCCAATCCACTCTCCTTCCTCTGATTTCCTGGGAAATCTGATTGCCCTGGTCCATCAGAGAAGGAGAGGCACTGTCCTCACCGAGGGAACTGTCATATCACAAGGACCTGGACCACAGGACTGTCTGCACCCCAGGTGCCACGGATGATAAAGCAGGAGACCCCTGACTATCATCCCTGCACCAGACACTGCTAAACACTTGCGCGAGATACCCCACTCCTTTAGGTACTCCTTGGTCTATAACGTGATGTGAGATCTGAGTGTTTAAGAAGGTTGTGGAGAATGAGTGGTTAAACGTTGTCTGATTCTCAGAGGAAGACACAGTGGTCCTTCTCAGGTGTTAGCATCCTCCCATGCCCACCATGAGCAGGGTCAGTCATCATCAGTGCCATCGTCTACAGCATAATGCTGTGACCCTTTAACATACTTCCTCATGTGCTGGTGATCCCCCAACCATAACATCATAACTGTAATTTTGCTACGGTTATGAATTGCAATGTAAATATCTGTTGTTTTCTGACGGTCTTAGGAGACCCTGTGAAAGGGTCATGTGACTCCCCGAAGGGGTCACAACCCACAGATTGAGAACCGCTGCTCTAGAGGGATAGATGTCACGTGACTTCTAGTCACCTTTGCTAAGCCAGTGTGTGTTCTGCAGAATGACCTGCTTCCTCATCCTTTCTCTCCTTGCAGTTGAAGCAATACACCTGGGAAGCCTTATCGCCGCCCAGGGCTACATCTTCCCAATCTCAGACCACGTTCTCACCATGAAGGATGATGGTACCTTCTACCGATTCCAGGTAGGCCTGCTGCAAGGAGCCTTCAGCTCCTCACTATGTGTCTTCAGCTTAGAACCACTATAATAACTAGGCATGCTTAAGAGCGTGTGTGTCCCCCTGAAGCACTAGCAATGCATTCACTTCGCCACTGGCTGAGCCACTTGAGCAGTGAAAAGACCCTCACTGACAGCCTACAGTATTGGGAGACACTGTCTAAGCCCCTTGGGGATGTGATCGTAGAATCTCTTACATATCTTATAAATAACAGAAATTCATTTTTCACTGCCCTGGGGGGTGGTAAGTCCAAGTTCAAGGTTCCAGCGTGGTGAGTGTCTGCTGCGGGAGTACTCTGTATTTCACAGAAAGCACTTGCCAGAGGGTGGAAGGAATGAAGGATCTCTCTCAAGCCTTTTTAAAAATAAGGACTCTATTTTCACTTAGGAGGCCTCCTTCTATATGTCCCCATCTCTCTCTTATGCCTGAATATAGGCATAAGCCATGTGCATCCGTAGGGCCCACAGAAGACAGAAGAGGGTTTCGGATGGCCTATAACTAGAGTTGCAGATGCGTATGAGGCACCTTGTGGGTGCTGGTAATTGAATCCAGGTCCTTTGCAAGAATAGCAAATGTTTTTAACCCCTGAGCCATCTCTTCAACCCCAAGACCCCATGTCTTCCGAACATCTGGAGGACAAGGGTTTGGACGACCGACAGATATCATCTCTTCTTTCTTCTGGGAGAAAAGCTGCTACCGAAGTGGACACCTCCCATCTTACAAAGGAGAGCTGGGGCACTCGGAGAATGGCCTCGGCTTTGGGTGGCCTGGGAAGCTGATCCCGAGGGAGCCTGCGAGGACAGTCCTTGACTTGTATCACCCAGAGTGAGCTCTTGCCTGCTCTGGGACCCTCCTCACACACTGCTAGCTCTTCTCCTCCACTCTGCCTCAGAGGGAGTAGAGACAGAGAGTCAGGGGCTATGTCAAAGTCTAGGACAAAGGCCTTGGGAAACAGTTCTTCAGAGACTCGGAAAGAGAAATGGCAGGACACGGAGTGTCTGCCCACAACATAAATTTCTCAGTTTTACAACTCTAACTCCCTGATTCTGATGCTGTGTGTTCTTTCTCAGGCTCCTTACTTCTGGCCTTCAAACTGCTGGGAACCTGAAAACACGGACTACGGTGAGAACTGATCATGTGACCCATACTTCCTGTTACACACAGGAGTTTCCAAGACACATGCTTGGTACCTGGACACCACGGTGCAGGGGAAAATGGGTCTTGACTCTGACATATATATCAATTTCCCTGTTTCACATAATGAACGAAAGCATAGCACATAGCACACTGAGAGGCATAGTTATCATAAGAGAAGGGGCAAAGGGAACAGGTTTTTTCACCAGTGCTTGTGCAGCGGAGCTAGAAGAGACGGGACCCCATGGGAATGTTATGCGAAGGGGTAGGGGGAGTTATTGTTTGTTTTAGGAGCTAAGCTCCTTCCCCTGGCCTTTCCTGTTTTCACATACTTACTTTAACTCATTGGGTGATTTTGATAGTTGAAAGTTAAGGGCGGGGATGGGGAGGAGAGACAGCTGTCACTTTGGACTAGAGAAATAGTTGTTAAGTGAATATCTTGTGTATTGTATGGAAGTTTCACCTGTCAATTAAAAAGCCTATGACCTATGGCTTAGGCAGGAAATAGAGTAGGATATTTGGGAGAAGAAAGAATTCTGGGACAGAGACAGTGGGAGGCTCGCCGAAAAGAGGTGATGAGACAGACACATGGTACCGGAACGTAGGTAACCAGCCACATGGCAGAAGATAGGTTAAAATAATTGGGTTATTTTTAAGTTATGATCTAGTCAGAATAGAACCTAGCTATATGGCCAAGGTATTTGTAAATATATTTTGAGCCTGAGTCTTAATTCTGGGGATACGGGGCTGGGAAGAAGGACCAGGTTCAACTACAACAAATAGTGAAACGGAGTTATCTTTATCCAGCAGGGCCCAGTGTCACACTCTTAGTGGAGGCTATTGAATGTCTCCATGTACAGTTCTCTGAAGAAAGTATATTGTCCCCAACTTGAAGTAATGAACTCGAGACCCAGAGAGTCCATATCCTCACAGGATCACATTTGTCTGAATTCCCAGTTGATAGTGAGACCCACGAGGGAAGGAGTTGATCAGTAAATATTTACTTGTGGTATTGTCTGGGATTTCATTACTACTTAAGATCTTCATGCTTATTTAGTTTGGGTTGAAGTGGGTTCTCTTACAGCACTAGGATGGACCCCACAGCCTCACATGTGCCAAGCTACACTTCAGTCTGGTTCTGGTTCCTTTTTACAAGTTGCCCCACTGCATTTAAAGTTATTTATTTTTGTCTATGTATATGTGTGCCTGTTTGTCTGTGTATGTGTACCACATGTGTGCAGTACACATGGCGGTCAGAAGAGGGTAACAGATCCTCTGAAGCCAGAGTTACAGGCTGTGATGAGTCACTGGATGTGGGTGCTGGGAACCCATTTGTCATCCTCAGGAAGAACTAACAAACCTCTTCACTGTTGAGCCACCTCTCCAGTTCATGGTTCTGGTTCTTCATTGAAGGTGATCAATAGGTCACCCAGGAAACAGTTGAGTTTGAACTCAGATCTGAGTGAGTCTAGCCCGTTCCCTTTCCTGCTCCTGTGCATGACCTGCCTAGAGACCCCAGCAACAGCACCCACCCACTTTATCTGATATCCTTACAACCACTGGTGCAGTCTAGTCTGTGGCTCTCCTGAAGGGCAAGGCACTCAGTGACCCCCAAGAGCTTCTCCCCTGAAGCTTTGCAGAGTGACAGGACTGCAGCTGTAGCTGTAGGGACCAGCTGGTGGGGGACTATCTGGGAGACCTGAATGATACATTGCCATTCTGTGGCACAGGTTTGTGGAGTGTAGACAGGCTGCTGAGAACAATCTGGATATGTAAAACAAATGAGGCGATAAGTCAAGAGGGCATGTGTGTGTGCGTGTATGTGTGCGTGTGTGCATGTGTATGTGTGTGTGTGTGTGTGTGTGTGTGTGTGTGTGTGTGTGTGTGTGAAGGACAGGGTAGCACCTGATGCCCAGCTGTCCTGGGACAACACTGTGACCCTCCCAGAGGGCTGTCCTCTATCTAGTGGTTGATCAGGTCCAGGAAAGCTTCCAGCTCAGAGTAGGAGCCATGTTGGGCCATGCTTCAAGGCTGCTCAGGGTGGCCCATCTCTTCATTTGAATAATTATAGCTCGGTTCACCCAGCAGGAGCCCCTCAAGCAGGGACCAGGAAGTGGAGTCAGAACAGACATGTGGATCAAAATAAGAGTAAATTATAATCAACCATCTTACCTATTAAGTATGAAAGGACAGATTTTTTTTTCTCCCTTTCAGAATTTTCTCTACAGATTTCTGTTTCAGGACATTAGTGGGCAGTGTCGGCAGATTATTTCAGGATCCCCTTAACATAAAATGATTTTGCACTCCTGTGCCTCGGTCTATTGCAAAGTCTCAAGTGGGAAAATCAGGGTATGGGATATAAAAAGAAAGGAGCCCTGAGACAGTTTAGTCAGAAAAGTCAGCTTTCCAGGAGAGAATCGGGTAAAGAGGACCCCCCCCAGAATCAACTGGTTCTGTGTGAGCTCTGTGCCTTAGAACCCCATATTAAATTTACAACACGATCATTGTTCGGTTCCTGGTTCTGCTTTGTTGAGACTGAGTGACACAGGTAATGTTTACTATGTGACGGGGTAAGGCGTGTGGAGGTTGATACTGGTACTGCTACAGTGATGCCAAATTCTTACTACCTGATGGTCCTCTCCCCAGAAGGGAGAGGAATGAAACTAAGAAATCAGGGAAAGGATGAATTAGATTGATCAAGGACTGGAAACTTTTATTCATTCAACAAACGTTAGCTAATGATGTCCCATTAGCTAACATCTACGTTAGCATTAGTTAGCATCTATGTCACAGATCTGACCGAGTCACAGTCTTGCTGGCCCAACAGGAACAGTGGCATGATGGGACAAGAAAGGTGATGAAGATGAATGAGGTTGAATTGGTAGGGAGAGACATTGTGTTTGTTTCTGTTTTCACTGCTGTGGCAAAATGCCTAGCCAGAGAGACTTAAGAATTTGTTTGACTTTCCTGATAGAAAGGCATGGCTGCAGAGGGGATGGGGTGGGGGGAGGGGGGAGGCAGCTGGTCACACTGTATCTCCTTTTGTTTAGAACAGGAGCCCAGTTCATGCATCCACATGTAGAAAGAGTCTCCCCTACCCAGAAACGCTCTCACAGATGAGCCCAAAAGTTCATCTTCTAGGTGTCAAGTTGAGAATCCAGATGCCAGTCCCAGGCACGTTATATAATAAAAGTTCTAGTAGTTCAATAAATAAGCCCTTTAGGACGCCCAGCAATGAGGAATGACTTGCGCAAGTTATTTGCAAAATAGGGATCCTAACCAAACTTACCGGGTAGACTTATCATGAGGACTGTGCGGAGTGCACATTTGAAAGGTCCCTGAGGCAGAGCCAGGCATTCGGTAAACTCAGCATAAGCAGGTGCCGTTGTCATGGTGACTCAGCGTGAATGGGTCAGGTTTTAGGTACAGTAAAATGGATTTGTTCCAGATATCTTTTTTTTTTCTTTTTTTAAGTTTTTACACTTAGTGCGTGTGGAAATACACAAGGACAACTTGCAGGAGTCAGGTCTCTCCTTTCTTTCACCACATGGATTCCAGGGACTGGACTCAAGTTGTGAGACTTGACAGCAAGTGCCTTCCTTCACCCACCGAGTCACTTCACTGACCCGGTCCCTTGTGTCTCAATAGTACGCGAATCTGTTTCCTATTTCGTATGTTAGACACGAGGTGTTCTTGTTATGGTGACACAGTAGAGTGACCACATCCAAGGGAAGCCAGGATGAGGTTTGGAGGGAGAGATAACCGTTTTTTACTAAAAACATCAAATAGGACAAGCCAACCATGGGGCTTCACATTCCCCAGAGGCCCTCTTGCAGGACTGGCTCTTACCACTAGAGGTCACTAGAGCCAGGGCTCTAGAGAAGGTGACCCAAGAGTACAGACAAGCTCCTAAACAGGAGGGCCTGCTCCCTGTAACAGGTCCCCAGTGTGGCATCAGCCACAGGGAAGCAGGCTGGAAGTCCAGACTGTGGGCTCCTGGTCAGCAGTCGCAGCTTGGGCTTTGTATTCTTTGCTCAGCACCCCAGAATCTGTCTGGCCGTTGTGACCCAGGTTGATCTACCTTCATAACACTCTTATGTTGTTGTCCCTCTGTGTTGTCCCTCCCTGATCTATCTATTTGGGGGGGGTGAGGGTTGTATATGTGTGGGGGTGTGAATGCAGAGGGGACACCTACTTGTATGCATGTGGATGCCACAAGGAAACATCAGGTGACCCACCCTATCTCTCGCTACCATAGTGTCTGATCCAGGCTCTCCCACTAACCCTGGAGCTGGACTTGTGAGCAGTGAACTCAGTCAGCCTCCAGGCTCTGCTCCTGACATCACTGGAGTATTGGGAACGCTCAGCCACGCACATCCACATATATTCATTTATAACTTTTTACATGGATTCTGGGGATTCGAACTGAGGTCGTCAAGCGTGGACACCAATCATCCTTACCCACTGAGGTGGCCCCCCACCACCCACATCACATTTGACCAGTAGCAAATGCTTTGTCAAAGTCGCTGCTACCTCCATTGGCTCACCGGGGATGGAGATGAGGCAGGTGGCATGCCAAGCCTCCTGCTTGATTGCCCCAAATCCCACGGGCTGCCTGTGATCCAAGAAGCAGAGCGGGGTATTTTGTGCTCAGAGGATTGTTCTTTATCCAGCACAATGCAGAGTTCTTCTGCTTGCTCAGTTCATTGCAAGAGCTAGTGAACTGAAACTCAGAAGACATGGCATGCACACACTTCAGCCCTCTAGATCAGCTGTTCTTGTTTTTTTTAAATATATATATAT
>NC_034596.1:78163561-78188696 GCF_900095145.1 Mus pahari
GTATGTGAGTACACTATAGCTTTCTTCAGACATACCAGAAGAGGGCATCAGATCCCATTACAGATGGTTGTGAGCCACCATGTGGTTGCTGGGAATTGATCTCAGGACCTATGGAAGAGCAGTCAGTGCTCTTAACCAGCCGAGCCACCTCTCCAGCCCTAGATCAGCTGTTCTTAACCTGTGGGCCAAGAGCCCTTTGGGAATCTTTTCACTGGGGTCCTGAGACCATCAAAACCATAGATATTTACATTATGATTCAAAAATGGTAGCAAAATTACAGTTATGATGTAGCAGTGAATATTTTATGATTGGGGTCACCACAATGTGAGGAACTGTATTGAAGGGTCACAGCATTAGGAAGGTTGGGAATCACTGCTCTAGATAAATATAAGTTATGCAAAGGAACGTACATGTGGTGGCCTATGAAGTAAGATTAAGGGCAGTAGATCCCAAGGACTTGGTTTTCTTTCTTAAACAAACCATCCAGTTTGAATTTTAAACTGCATTAAGAATTTTGAAACCACATGAATATTGGCCCCTCCTACATTTTTATTGCTTTTTTTTCCAGATGCCTCATCTGTAACAAATTCACCAGCAATTACCTCACTCAACACTCTTGATTCATTAGCTCGTTCTAAGTCATTTAGCAATGTCTTCAGAGACACAACTACTCTTTCCTTTTAGCAGTAATTTCATTGATACAGATAGTCCTCAATGTATGGTATTCCCAATGTAACCTGAAAATATCCCAAGTCAAAATACACGCCCAGCTACCAGACACACTCACTCAGCAACTGGGCACACTTTCCCCTTGTGAGCTTGTGAGCATCATGGCCCAGCCTCCCAAAAGAGTGACACATCCCACATCACATAGCCTAGGAAGGGATCAAAATCTGTCATCCATAACTGTGGCTTCTGGTAGATCCAGTCAGCTTTCCCATGGATGTTAAATAGAAAAATTGTTAAATCAAAATAAAGGTTTGGTGTGTGTGTGTGTGTGTGTGTGTATGTGTGTCTCTGTGTCTGTGTGTCTGTGACTATGTATATCAGTGTGTCTTTGTGTATGTATGAGTGCGTTGTTGTTGTTGAGCAGATTTGGAAACGACCACAGCTGGCCCTGCTCAGCACAGTTTGTAGAATACATAGTTATGGGCATACTGAAAAGATTACAAGCCACAGGGTTCCCAGCAGCTTAAGCTGCCAGGAAAAAAAAAAACAAAAACAAAAAGCAAAACAACAACAACAACAAAAACAAAAAACAGCCAGTTGTTTCAACCAGCAAGGCAAGATATCTTATAGAGAGCACAAGAAAGATGTCAGGCCCCAGGGCAGGCCCAGGCTGTCTGTGATCTGTCCTCATGGTCACTCATAACGGTCATCCCCTGCTTTCCTTGGGTCCTTTCCTTGACACTAAAAAAGGAAGACAACTCTAGAGAGGCAGAGACAGGGAGGAAACTGTGAAAGTCATGTCTGAGAAAGAAGGTTCTTGTCATGTGGGGTGGACAGGCCTAAGTTGTCCTTTTTTTCTTTCTCCTCTGTCCCTGGAAGGACCAGGGACAGGGCTGCTGCTGCTGAGTATGACAGCCTGCATCCCTAAAGAGCCTTCAGCCTAGAGCAGGGGACACTCCCGCTAACAGAAAGGCAGTGAGACTGGATTGTGTAGCTGAGGGTATATGTTTGCTTTCTGGAGCAGCGGGCTAGCTTTTCAGACATCAGTGGGGGCGTGCTGCGAAGACGTTATAGTGTCAAATGCTTGCTGTGTAGTATATGAGGGCTTCCGTTCAAGGCCCTTAACACCTGAAAAGCACACACCTGTAAACCGGTGCTGGGGATGCAGACACGGGAGCACATGCCAGTGATGGTGCCACCGGCAAGCCCCCTGCCCCACTGAGAGGCCATGTTTCAAAACACAAGATGGGCAGCATCTGAGGAAAGACACCAAAGGATGACCCCTGGCCTCTACATGTGGAGCTAAAACGGTGGCCTCAGAATGCTTTCCGGAGGAAGGAGAGGGGGTTGACAAGACAAGCTAGGATTAGAAAGGGCAGAATTTGCAACCCTAGAGGCAGGATGCAGTGCAGGCCATGGCCACACATGTAAAAGGCTACTGTAGGCAGAGGGTGTCCTGTGCATTGTGAAGGGAAGAAGGGGCGATGTCAGAGGCAGTGATGTCTGCTTTGAAAAGCTGTTCCTCTTGGGCATTAGCATGGTCTAGGTGAATATCTTAGTTATGGTTGCCATTGCTGGGATGAAACAGCATGCCCAAAAGCAACCTGGGGAGGAAAGGTGTATATTTCTACATCACTATTCATCATTAAAGGAGGTCAGGATGAGAACTCTAACTGGGCAAGAATCTGGAGGCAGGAGCTGATGCAGAGGCCACACACAAGGAGTGATGCTTACTGGCTTGCTCATCATGCCTTGCTCAGCCTGCTTTCTTATAGCACCCAGGACCACCAGCCCAGGGGTGACACCACCGTGAATCACTAATTAAGAAAGTGTCCCACCAGCTTGCAGACAGCCTGATCTCATGGAGGCCTTTTCTTAACTGAGGCTCTCTCCTCCCCTTCCATCTGTGTCAAGTTGACATAAAAGTAGCCAGCACAGTGGGTGACTGGCGGGGCAGGCCCATGCTGGCTTCATTCCAGTGCACTGCTGGGCTGATGTGGCTATTGCTTCTCTCCTTCCTCAGCCATCTATCTCTGTAAGCGGACGATGCAGAACAAAGCGAGGCTGGAACTGGCCGACTACGAAGCAGTGAGTACGGGGTCTCCCAGGCCTGGTGGAAGGGGCGGCATCCCTGAAGTTTTGTAGACGCCTGCGTTTTCCTTTTCTCCCCTCTGCGTTTCCTTCCAGACAGTCGGAAGGATGTCGCTTCTGTTTCTTGTCACCAGCTTCTCTTGCGTGACAGTCAGATTGCATCTTTATAGAAATAACTCTCAAACTTCAACAGCTAAAAATAAACAGCTCAAGCCAGTCCTGGTGGCACACACCTGGAATCCTAGCACTTAGGAGACTAGGAGACCAGGGTATTGTGAGTTTGGGGGCAACCTGGGCTGTGCCTGCCAGGGCTACGTGATAAGACTCTGTCTCATATGTACATCAAAATAGACAGACAGACAGACAGACAGACAGACAGACAACTGAATATAAAAACAGGCACAGGACTTGTGCAGGTATCTCACCAAAGAGGACAAAAGGTGGCAAACCCATGGGAAGATGCTGGACACCGTTTGTCATGGAGAAGCAGGCTGAATCCAGGGTGAGGTGCCATTATATGGTTTAGAATGGCTAAGATGAAAGATATAAACAACAAGTGACAGTGAGCATGTGGTACACACTCTTTTGTGTTCCTGGGAGAACGGAAAAAAAAATTGTATGTTTTGGCAGTTTCTTTATAGTTATCACACGTAATCAAGTAGAGATATCATAACTTATTTCACACACACACACACACACACACACACGCACACACACACAGACACACATATACATATTACTCTCCATATTAGCTTTGTATGTGTTGCCTCAAGGATGAAAGTAACTCAAAAAACATCTTAATAGATAAATGACTAAACTACCTATGTACATCCACACCGTGGAATAATATTTTGCAGTAAAAGGACTGGTTCCTGTTACACACAACTACTTAGTGGGTATTGAAGACAGCATGCAAAATGGCAGAATCCAATCTTAAGCCATCCGCTCCACTGTCTGACACTCTTGCAAAGACAGCACATATATCACAAGAGGAAACAGATCAACAGCTATGGTTACAGATGGGTAACCACATCTGAGCACAAAGAGATATCCCAGGGGACATGGGAGGTGACTCTGCTATACAACTGTATACATGTGCTGGGAATTCACAATGTTTTATTCTGGAAGGCCAATTGTCAGATTTTCTGTACAATAAGTTTAAGATCAAGATTTTAAATTTCTCCTTTAGATCTCTCTCCTGAGCTTGGTAGTAGAGACAGAATCCAAGAACACAATTCAATCCAGGAGATAAGCCAAGGCACCTGTCCCAAGGGAGATCTCCTTTCTCTGTCCACTTACCTTCATCTATCTTTGTCTGTAAGATGTACTTCCTTGCAAGAATTAGACATCATGCTTACCCATTTGGGTCTAGGTCCACTTGGCAGAGTTTGAAAATGAAAAAACTTAGAGCACGAAGACTCATTGGTCATTGTGAATATATGCTTAAATTCTGGTTGCAGAATCTTTCCGCCATACCACATTTCACGGGCATCACAGAGAACCAGGGAAATCCATTGTGTGTTTATATACCTTCCTTCCCATCTCTCAGGAAGCACTATGCGTGGTACAGGTGTTGCCGAACTGAACCGATCAAAAGGCAACAGCTAGGGGACGAGAGGGACTATTAAAGGTAGTGGAGACACTCAAGAATCAACAGCATCTTCAGAGCCACTTTCCCAAAGCCCCTCTCTGCCTCAGTCCTTCAAAAGAAACACAACAAGGTTCCTCTTCACCAGGCTTTGCCTCCTCTGAGTGGCAGTCCCCAAATCCAGCAAGGCAACTAGACCATGGCTCCCCTCTCCACTACCCAGCGGAAAGTCTAGCCAGTGGCAAGTAGGGCGTCTTTGATTGTTATCACAAACCTGTTGGGGCTTGGGGAGAGTATAGAAGAGTGCCAGGACTCTCTAGGATCTCAGGATCTGGCTATGGTTTGCACATTATATCACATGTGATGTGTCTGTGTGGCCGTCTCCAAACCTGGAACAGTGTGTCTGTGGCTCTCAGCATCCCAGGAGCTGGGACCTACCTGTGTGTCCTAATGTCCCAGTGGTCACATCAGCCTTCTTTATAAAACCAGCTTTTTTTACTTACTACATACACAAGGCAAGCAGCTTTGCCACAACCACGTGACTTCCCTAGGATATGTCATCAAAGTTTGGGAATCTTCTGTTGCTCTCACCCAAGTTTCTGTGCCTTAGAAAATATGTTACAATGTCTGAGGTATTTTATTCAGTTCTCTGTCCTCTTGCCCCGCAGCGGTCTGTTCTGATAATTGCAAAGTATATGGCATAAAAAAATTTTTCCAGGATAAATGACTGCATAAAAATGCTTAGAAAGTAGAAATAAATTTTGTTCCCAAAGCATACGAATTTTATCAAAATTTTCTAGTTACATATGCTCTTTGTAGGAATCAAAAATTCAAATAGCAAAAAAAATTTTTTTTAAATGGGAGAAAATGACCTATGATTCTCCCACTGTTTCTTCTCTATATACATTATATATCTTATGTATACATATATACATCTCTCTACATATACATATACATATATATTTCTAATCACAGACTGTAACATCTAGGGAATCACTTTATATTATTAATAGAACAGATTGCAATTTTAATAGCTGCCTAGTATTCTACAGCACAACAGAGTCTCACAGTCCACCATATTCCCAAGTGATTGACATTTAAATATCACCAACCGGACTTCCTACAAATAGCACAGACATCGAAGCTCTTCTAAAAGTACTTGCACACCAAGCCTTGGTAATAGGTGAGAATTTGTGTGCTCCTTAAGTGGAGCTCCTTTTAAATTAATAATCTACTAATGAGGGTAATCAATTAGTGTTGGCATGAGATCTATGGAAATACATACCATAATACAGGCCCCAGTCTTCCATTAATCAGAATTAGGAGGATCATTAGAGAACCTGTCAAATGCCTGTTTCACTCACCTAAGGCTCCAGTAGGAAAGCATGTAGGCTGAGAGTACAACCTCTCCTCTTTCCCTCTAAGGATGATCCTGGATGAAGGGTCTTTCTCCCCGTCTTCATTCTTTTCCTCTCTCTCTCTCTCTCTCTCTCTCTCTCTCTCTCTCTCTCTCTCTCTCTCCTCTTTTTTCCATTTCTGATTTTTTTTCCTTCCATGAACATCACAAACTGTCACTCTCTTTGGTCCACTTCTAAATCCCTGACCTTAAAAAGTGCTCCTGCAGAGCATTCCAGTCACCTTTCCTGCAGCCTGCCAGCTTCCCAGTGAAAGGATTACCCTGAAGAGTTCCATCCTGGGCTTTGCTTTGGGGTGACCATGACATTCTTGCCCCAACAGCCACCAGGCAAAACTTCCCGTAGCCTTTGTCCCAGGTACCATGAGAATCGTGTTCTGGAAATAAATACCCAGAAAGATGAACCTGGCGAACCAGAGACTTCAGACACAATGCACTTATAAATGAACATGAAGAGTTAAACCTTCATCAGAGCCTGGTGCAAGGTCAAAATGGGTTCGTGCCCAGTAGCTTCAGTATGGGACCCCGCTATTTTGATGGGAGTAAACAAACAAACAAACAAAAAAGATGGCTGCCCTGTAATAAGTATAAGGGTCAATATATTAGCTTATGACTAATACTGCCTTATTGATTTTTATTTCCCACCAGGAAAACTTAGCAAGACTCCAGAGGGCCTTTGCCCGGAAGTGGGAGTTCATCTTTATGCAAGCAGAAGCGCAAGTAAAGTATGTGAACTCCGCAGAGGCTCCTGGGAGAGAAAACTCTCAGGATCTGGAGATGCTGTGAGGGTGTGGGGGCCAAAGTGAGGTTCCAGCTAAATTATTCTCTCCCATTCCCTGGGAGAAACTAAATAAGTAGGAAGGTCCTGATGAGCAGGTTTCATGTCTGGAACCAAGGTCTTGCTGGGACAATTTCATCACACAAGGAGGATCCTTCCAATTGCAGAGCTAAAAGATGTACCCATTTGCCCAAGAGATTCCCATAAGACTTCCAGGAGAAGAGCCTGGAAAATGCCAGGCCAGGTTCATTAGAGGTCTTGATTTCATAGGTTGCCATGTTGAAACTTAGTCACTTTTTTCAACCCTGTGACAGAAGCAACTCAGGGGAAGAAAGGTTCATTCAGGCAAATGGTTTGTGGAGGTTTCAATGTTCCATGGGATAGAGAGGGTGTGTGTGTGTGTGTGTGTGTGTGTGTGTGTGTGTGTGTGTGTGTGTGTGATGCTACTCGCATCACAGAGTATCAGGAAGCCAAGATTGCTAGACCAGAATTGGGCCTGGGCTACCCCTCCGAGAGCCTGCCCCCAGCGACCCTTTACCACTACCCAGATGCCACTTCTTAAGGACTTCACATTCTCCCCAAACAGTTCCCATAGCTAGGACCAGGTTCAAACTCAGAACAGATAGGTTAACTCTCACCGTCTTCCATATAGGAGCAAAGCTTAAAACTAAGGGGAAAATAATGCATAGAATTTAGGCTTCTGGGTTCATTTGCTGAAGCCACGTTGTGAAGCTTGAGGAGCTATGCATTTCCTGGGCAGATGGGGGTGTCTGTGGGACCCCTCTGCCAGGACAGAGCTGACTCCTGTAAACTTACCTCAGAGAACAGATATTCTGAGTTCAGGCTAACCCAGAAGGTCCAGTGTGAGCTTTCTTACATCCTCCCTTCCAATCTACCAAAAGGTTAAATCATTCATCTTCCACGGAGGACACAAGGGGGAAGGAGAAAAAGAGGAGAATGGGCTTTCTCTATATCGTCACTCATGGAAATGGAGAGTCCATGAGGAATGAATATTCCCCCAGCATGAAACATGAGCCATGAGGAATGAATATTCCCCCAGCTCTTAAACAGGGTTGTCACCCAGGTCCATGGAATTCTAGGACATGGAATCGCTATGACCAGGGTCTCCCTCTTCTCACAGTGATGATATCTGGTTAGCCAACTGTGCCAATCAATAGTCAAGTGAGGACGCAGGAAGGGTGGGAAGGAGGCTAATCTGGGAGATGCAGGATCTTTTCTCTGAGGATTCCTTGTAGGTGAACAAGCCCCCTGTGGCTTCAGAGAAGCACTTTCATGCTTTGCGGTTGGACCCACTCAAAGCCAAGGGTCAAGTTTGGGGGTTGTGTGAGTTAAGACAGGTCGCCAATGGCCACCATTGGGAATGAACTGAGATTGTCTGGCCCAGCAGTCTGCGTGCCCTCATCGCTGTCACCCTCTCTCTGTTATCTCTGCCCTCCCCCTACTCATGATGCCAGCCACCTGTTGGTTCTTCCTTCCCAATCCAGTGTTCCCAGATGTCCCCAAGGGAAGGCAGAGACCAGTTTCTAGGTGTTGAGTGGCTGGGAGAGACTACCTGGGAGGTAGAGGTGGGGCGTGGGGAGTGCTGGCAGAAAGGAGGCTCCAGTTTGGATGGACTGAGGTAGAACTGGGTCTACACCGTCACAAGTCCCTGGGAAGCAAAGAGAAGCATGGGCCAGCTCTCCCAGAGTCAAATGGCACCACGTTATAAAGGAGGTGAAAACTGTCACTTCCTACAGATATGGTTTTTCTTCATTAACTTTTCTGATTAACTCCGTGATTGCATAATAATTGTGGGCCATTTAAGTACACAGCAATTACCACAAAAATCACAGGGTGATTATGGGTTTATTTCAGTCCAGTAAACTAAAGGGCTCCCAAGAGAGCTGAGAACCACAAGTCACAGGGCAATTAATCTGAGGTGAATTTTACTTTGATGATGGAGCAATACATGCTTTTTTTTGGAGGGGGGAGACGGGGGGGTGACTCCTGATCAGAACACATGGAATCTGGCTTTGTCATCCATAATTTCCCTTCCACAGTTTTTGCTTTTCCCAACTGAGGCCACTGATATTTGTCTTTAGGGTCTTGTCCCAGGCTAGGGCCACCACACTGTCTTTAGAAATCCAGATAGTTTAAGTGACTCTTTTTTTTTTTTTTTTTTTGGTTTTTTGAGACAGTGTTTTTCTGTATAGCCCTGGCTGTCCTGGAACTCACTCTCTAGACCAGGCTGGCCTCAAACTCAGAAATTCGCCTGCCTCTGCCTCTGCCTCCCAAGTGCTGGGATTAAAGGCGTGCACCACCATGACCTGTCCTTTTAAGACAAGTAACTGGAGCATTTTACAGATGTTTTGCCTGCTGTTTAAACTTCCATGTTTGGGAAGGAGAATTGGCAACCAGGTGGCTGCATCCCTTCCTACCAAGTCACACATGCAGGGACAGAGAATTCAGAGCTGAGTAACCTAGATCTTAACACCTCACATGGGCGACTCTGCTTCTGGTCACTTCCTGTCTGCCCATCATGGTCAGTGCTCACAAACGCTAATCTGCGATCTCTTTCGGAGTGTGGCATTTCCGAGGGGCTGTGTGGGTGGCAACAGTCTTCGGGGCACCTTAGCGCCTAGGAGCGGGAATGCTGAGAGGACAGAAGAGAAAACAGCGCAAACACCTCTCACTTCCTCTCTTTACTCTTCCAGGATTGACCGGAAAAAGGATAAGACAGAAAGAAAAATTCTGGATAGCCAAGAACGGGCCTTCTGGGATGTCCACAGGCCAGTGGTGAGGAAGCTCTGCTTGGTCCCCGAGTCAGACCCGCCTACCTTTTTCTTTTCAGCTTTTAAAAGTTATACGCTGGTGAAAACGTAGGACCAGAAATGGGAAACCACAGGGGTGCGGAGAGTGGAGCTTTGGAGTCTTCGAGGTCTCCATCCCTTCCATTAGCAACGTTCGTTTCCGCCATCATTAAGCCCCAAATCTTACGACATTCTTTCCATGTACTGTTACGTCTTCCAGGAGCCATGTTCTATATAAAGTCTTTGCAAACTCTGGGGTAGTGAAGATTGAAGCATCGCTCCTGCGTGAGCTAGCTTCCTTCTGGAAGCTGCTCACATGCTTTGACCAATATATAGCTTTGTCTCACACGTATTCCTGTGTGAAGACACCACTGTTCATATGATAATGTTGGCACACTGTGGTGAGCCCACAGCTGGCAGAACTCAGTTCAGGCAAGGTCACAGCCATTCTGTTTTCTCCTAAGGCACAGCAGAGCCCCCTTTACCCTTAGGACACTTTACAATTCTCTGCCACCCTGCCTAGAGGCTACTGAAAATGGAAAAGTCACCAAGAGGAACACAAAACTGTAGAAAGCCTGGAACCAGATAAGAGATGTAGAGACCACTGTCCAGCATGCGATAGGAAGGCAGAGCCTTACCCTGTCCAGCCTCCATGGTTCTGTAAGGTGACTCAAAGTGAGTGTTGTTCTGCACGTGGCTGTAAATGGTCATTATGCTCTGAGAACATTGATTTGCACGTTACAAAGAAAATTTAGCAAGTAGATGAATTCACAAATCAGAAGACAATGAAGCTTGACTGTGTCTCTGATTTCACATTATTAAAACAAATCTTGATTGCCCTCAGGAAAAGGAATTGAAAATGAACACACTATTGCAACCTTCCTAAAAACCAATTAAAAGCAACAGCACCACAAAGCCCCTCCCTGTCCACACATGGGATTTTTTTTTTAACAGGTGGTCAGAGATGGGGCATAGTAAAGGCTATGCCCAAAGCACTGCGGCCACTTGAAATATAGGTGTGATGCCAGGAAGGCCTATAGAGCCTTCACGGGGTGCCCTGACTATAAGGTCGGGTTTTATATTTCCAGTGAGAACGCCACAAAGAAGCACTGTGGCAAGATGACAAGATGAAGCATTAT
Organism: Mus pahari; assembly: GCF_900095145.1. Lineage (NCBI taxonomy): Eukaryota > Metazoa > Chordata > Mammalia > Rodentia > Muridae > Mus > Mus pahari. The sequence continues at coordinate 78,174,051 of NC_034596.1, forward strand.
CTGCAAAGGGGAGGATTCGGTCTGACAGGGCCACCTGGATTCGATGGGAAACATAATTTTCACTCAGTAATTTACACTATTTTTTTTTTCTTCTCAGCCAGGCTGTGTGAACACAACAGAAATGGATATCAGAAAATGTCGGCGTTTGAAGAATCCACAAAAGGTTAAAAAGGTTCGCTAGTTGACTTGAATTACAACTTCCTGGTGGGGAATTGCCCTCTGTTCCTGGTGGGTGTTCACAGTGATTTTTTTTTCTGCTTGTAATTCTGCCTCACGTTGTCTTTTAAAATAATTTTATTCATAAATTCTAGAAATATTCGTTGAGTGGCAGCTGGTATGTTCTAGGCATTGTGCAAATTGCTGAGGTTCAGTTGCAGGTTTGGGAGGATCTTATAGTTTTGAAGGGAATGAAACCAGACCACAGACATCGGTCCACTGTGCTGCGTTAGGGAAAATAGGCAAGTTCAGGAACCCGGGAGGTGTAGCTGACACAGAGTGGGTTATCCCAGGGGCTTTATGAAAGCAGGATCCTCTGAGATAAAGAGTAAATAGAAGGTGCCTCTGGGGAGGGCGCAGTGAAGAAAAGAAACCACTGGGGAAACCACAGACAAGCCTGCAGGTGGAGAGAGCCTGCAGTGCAGAGAGCCTGCAGTGCAGAGAGCCTGCAGGTGCAGAGAGCCTGCAGGTGCAGAGAGCCTGCAGTGCAGAGAGCCTGCAGTGCAGAGAGCCTGCAGGTGGAGAGAGCCTGCAGGTGCAGAGAGCCTGCAGGTGCAGAGAGCCTGCAGTGCAGAGAGCCTGCTGTGCAGAGAGCCTGCAGTGCAGAGAGCCTGCAGTGCAGAGAGCCTGCAGTGCAGAGAGCCTGCAGTGCAGAGAACCTGCAGTGCAGAGAGCCTGCAGTGCAGAGAGCCTGCTGTGCAGAGAGCCTGCTGTGCAGAGAGCCTGCAGTGCAGAGAGCCTGCTGTGCAGAGAGCCTGCAGTGCAGAGAGCCTGCTGTGCAGAGAGCCTGCTGTGCAGAGAGCCTGCAGTGCAGAGAGCCTGCTGTGCAGAGAACCTGCAGTGCAGAGAGCCTGCAGGTGCAGAGAGCCTGCAGTGCAGAGAGCCTGNGCAGAGAGCCTGCAGTGCAGAGAGCCTGCTGTGCAGAGAACCTGCAGTGCAGAGAGCCTGCAGGTGCAGAGAGCCTGCAGTGCAGAGAGCCTGCTATGCAGAGAGCCTGCAGTGCAGAGAGCCTGCGGTGCAGAGAGCCTGCGGTGCAGAGAGCCTGCAGTGCAGAGAGCCTGCAGTGCAGAGAGCCTGCAGTGCAGAGAGCCTGCAGTGCAGAGAGCCTGCAGTGCAGAGAGCCTGGTACTTAGAAGCAAATGGGAGTGTTTAAAGTAGAGCTGCATTGTCAAACCCATGTCACCATCTTGCCCTACTTTGAATGACCCCAGGCTCCCTTGTATTTCACTGGACTAAAACGGGCAGTGGCCACAGCATCCCCGTGGATACTCAGGCTACCTCCATCCATACGTTCACCCTCTCCAAAGACCATGCTACAGAAGAGTGTGGCTGTGCTCTCTAACGCTAATTTCAGAAGGTTAGCGGTACATCCTCAACGGTTGCCAACGCACATGATGACCAAGTACAGACTCAGAGCACTTCGGATCAGAAGTGTTGCAGTGCTTGGGATGCCTGTAGATACCTCTCAAGCTATCTTAGGGGAAGGACCCAAGTCTGAGTACAAAGCGTACTTGCTTCTCAGCCACCTTATGCATATAGTCCAAAAGTAATGTTATGTGGCATTTTCAGTGGGCCTATGCTTTAACCAGAACCTATTCTATGAGATGAGGTGTAGAATTTTTCTCTTGTGGGATTTGGGATTTGAGAAGATTTCAGATATTTAGACAAGGATTAGCGGTGTGCTGTATGTACATGTGCGTGTGTGTGTGTGTGTGTGTGTGTGTGTGTATGTGAATGTCTCTGTGTGTGAATGTGTATGTATCAGAGAGAGAGACAGAGACAAACAAAGAGAGAGAGAGATAAAGACAGATGGAAGGGGGAGAGGGAGAGGAAGAGAGAGAGACAGATGGAAGGGGGAGAGGGAGAGGGGGAAAGGAAGGGGGGAAGGAGAAAGGAAAGGGAAGAGAGAGGGGGAGGGAGAGGGAGAGGGGGAGGGAGAGGGAGAGGGAGAGGGAGAGGGAGAGGGAGAGATTGAAACCCCAGGTATGCACTTCTTTATGTTATGTTATTTGATCATTGGGTAAATAACAATACTATATTTCAAACCTAGTCTTGATGTCCTTATTTAGTCTTTAATAGTCCTAATTCTAAGATCCCAGAGTTTTATGCAGCTCCATGTATCACATCCGAGCCTTCATAATTGTGTAGAGTTCAGCTATGCATGACATGTCCTTCAGGACTGTTTCTTTCCCTCTTTGTAACACCACAAACTACTTGAGAAGCAGCCATGGCTGTAGACTTGTGTGGAAACTGAGGCCAGAAAACTACTTAATTTAGAAGGAGCATGAGACAGGAAGCCTTCCATCTCGACCCTGTACCAGGGGTGCATGTCATCTGCTGGCCAGCAGGAGACCCATGGGAAACTTTTGAACGTACCTTCCAGCTGTTGTTCTTAAGCTCAGTGCTGACCCCAAATCACCTGGGGTGTTTGCTTAAAGTGCAGACTCCCAAACCCACTAATGAGACTTGGGATTCAGTCAGTCTGGGGTAGGACTCAGCAATGTACCTCTTGACTAAAGACCCCCAATGGATTCTTCAAAGTCAGTTGGCCTCTGGATTGTATTTAGAGAAACAGTACTACACATGGAAACCATTTTAGCTCAAGGAAATGAAGGATTTCCTCGCTGTTGTAACCCAAAGAGGATGTGGTCCCTTCAGACGTCTACCATGGGAGAAATTCAGAGTCAAGTCATTTGGCTGGATGCCAGAGAGATATTAAAAGAAAGAGATGAAGGGTTGGCTCCCGAGGTACCTGCAGCACTGAGGGTATGTGATTCATATTTTTGCTTCGTCTTCTAGTCAGTATATGGTGTGACAGACGAGACCCAGTCACAGAGTCCAGTGCACATACCAAGCCAGCCAATCAGGAAAACTACAAAAGATGACATCCGAAAACAGGTGAGTGAATCCTCGCAGTGTGATCCATGGGCGGCAGAATCCAGCTGCTGGAGGACTTCAACCTGTGTGTGCCACGGGTGACACTGTTAGAAAGAGTGAGAGAAACTCTCCACCGTGGATCCCTAGCAGATATTGGAAGGGGTGTGACAGAGCTATCTTAGTTGCGAGCTGGCTTTTGAGGTCAGGGTTCCCCAGTGCCTGCTGTGAGACATAGGGAGGGAAAGGTAGACATCCCATCCTGGAGGAGTTAACATTATAATGAACTCCCAGAATGCACCAGTCCAGGACCACTCTCTCTCTATACCTCTATATTGCTAAGACTCCAAGGGAGGACATTAGAATAAAGAGAGCGCCATCCCCAAGTCGCTGCAGCATCATTTTCAACTCAGAACTCACATATTAGTTTGTGTCTTGATGAAGAAGCCGGATTAACAGAGAGTGGCTAAGGACGTCACTCCCTTCTGATGTCTGCTCTTTATTATGCCTTGCTGGCTTCTGATGGGCTGGGCAAAGGAGTCACTTTAGATGCCTTTTTCTGACAAGCTTATGGCTAGGTGGGAAGAAAGAAACAGACAGGTGCAAAATAGCTACTGGTTGACTCTAGTTAAACACAGCCAGTACATGATTGTGATATAAACGTGGAAACTGGGCAGAGGCACCGTTACTGGGGTCTAGTCCAAAATATACTCTTGTCGTATGCATATTGTCTGTCTATTCTGTTGCCTATGTTTTTGACTATGTGCTATCTTTTGATTGAGTAATTTTGGGAGAAGGTGAAAAATTGAATGATACTTATGAACAGGTGAAACTGGGACGCTAACCTGCTTTAGAATCCAAAGTGGGGCAGGGATCCCCAAAAGGGCACATCGGTTGCTGGAGCGTGAGCTACAAGGTGAGAGCGCTGTCCACGGAGCGGTTTAGACCTCCACGGAGCGGTTTAGACCTTGGTGTGTGACCTGCAGGACCTGGGTTCACGGAACGAAGGAGAATCAAGCTCTACTTTGGCCTCAGCACCTGTTTTCTCTCTTTCCCCCCAGATAACGTTTTTGAACGCACAGATTGACAGACATTGTCTGAAAATGTCCAAAGTGGCTGAAAGGTAGGCTCCTCCCTCCTCCCTCCCGATGTTATTACCATGTGCATATCTTATAAAGGAGAAACGTTACAGGGTTAACAAGGGCATTCAGAGCTTCAGGAGATGGCCCACACTCACGCCTTCAGTCTGACGTATATAATCCCCAGGCCCTGCATGAGTGTAGTTAACAGGCCTTCCCTGACATGCTCTCTTCCTTAAGCTTCCACCATGGAACCTGGTCAATCAGGGAAGAACACCTTCCACAAATTCTATCATTCACCTTTGCTCTCAGTCCTTCGGTATCACTCCCCTTTCAGCTATAAAACGCTCAGATGTATTTTATGGGGGGAGGAAGTTGTGTGTGCCCTTTGAAGCAGCCGCATGCACAGGAGGGGACTAGAACCTTGAGAGGTGTCCCCCCTCCACATACCCACACCCGCTGAACTGCATTGCACCGACTGTAAAGCAAACACTGAGACCCCGCAGCCTGGCCTCCCCAGCAGCTCCTGGGCTATAACCTGCACGGCTAGCTGGTTCCACCCTGTTACCTCACGGGAGACTCAATTTTATCAACCAAATGGTCCGTGTTTTTTTTAAACCTTTCAGTAGAGACAACCTGGGGATTCTGTGTGGAATAAGTCTAATCGGGCAGCCAGAACTTAATACTTATTCATCTCTATGCTGCTGTAAAAGCAGCGTCCAATTTCTGAAGGAATCCAGGGTGTGAGTCAGGCTATTTGCTGTATAGCAGGGAAACTGAGTCCTTTAAGTTTAGAGCACGCGGGGTACTAGCTGTGTGACCCACCTGTAAGGCTTTCTCTGCTGACCCCTTGGCTAAGCCACATCTTCTCTCTGGACAAATGGGAACTTAGAAAACCTCAACCTCAAATCCAGAGCCTGCGTTGGTGCTCTGCTCAAGACCCCGGGGCTTAGGGCATTTTTTATGTTTCATGTTTATTTGTATGTATGCCCTGTATGTGTATCTATGCGTACTCCATCTCGTATGTTTGTTGTTATTGTTCTGGTACTGGGAATTGAACCTCACAAACCGTGGGTGAGTGAGGCACTACTACTACTAACCTGTGTTCCCAAGGCCTCCATTTCCTTTTTATTTTGAGAAGGGGATCTCACTAAGTTACCTGGGATTTCCCTCTGAAGTTCAGGCAAGCCTTGAACTTGGAATCCTCTGAGGAACTGGAATTACCTCTAGGTCCAGTCATAAGGATTTAATTCTTTTAAATTATATGTGTGTGTGTGTGTATATATATATATATATATATATATATATATATATATATATATACATACATACATATATATGCACATATACTCATATATATATGTATATGTGTATATTTGTATATGGAAATATGCACAGGAGTGCAACTGCCCACAGATGCTAGACGAGAGCATTGGATCCCCTGGAGCTGGAATTACAAGTGGTTGTTAGCTGCCCAGTGTGGGTACAAGAAACCTAGCTGGGGTTCTCTGCAAAAAGCAGTATGTATTCCTCTTAAGAACTGTGGCATCTTGCACTTTTAATAGTAAACTTAGTTATTGACATTCTGGGCCAGATGATGGCTTGTTGCACTTCTACGGTACTATCCTATGCCTAAGAATGTTATACAGCACTCCTTACCTCTATCCACTAGAGGCCAGTAGTGTCATCTCACCATTGTGACAACCAGCAATGTCTCAGAGCATTACTAAGTGTGGAAAGGGACAGCAGCAGCAAAGTTGCCCCCGTTAAGAATTATACTGTTCCTGCGTTCCACCACGCAAATGCCTCTCACAGTGCCAGTGGCTGAAGCTCCCATCACACAGAGAGCAGTTATTCTAAAGTCCCAGGTATTAACAGCTGCAGGCTAGGCTACAAGAGGCTTCTCATCCTCCATGTCAAAATGTGGGACTCCTGGCCAGCACACCAGCCTATGAACGTGCCTTTCCGTTCCAAACTGAGGACACCTTTGCCTCCCACCCACAAAGAGCCAAGAGCAAAGCTCCCGAAGTTGCCTCAACGTTCCTATGCCGTGGCTGTGAGAGCATCAAGCCTCTGTTTGGGAGGCAAGATACAGAAATGGCTGACCTGGCAGGCTGCAATATCTGTATGCATGGTCATATCTGGCTTGGAAGGGCTCTTAGGAGAGAATGTACACAGAGCATCTTTCATTAGGTTCCCATGTCCGGGGTCAATGTTCCAAGACCAGGATGGAGAGCTAAGCAATGGGAATTCCTAAACCCAAGCCCTAGGCATAGACCCAGGGGCTCCAGGGGCGACTCAAGCAAGCTGTTCTTTGAGCTTCAAGTGGATGAATCTGGTGTCTAAGGCTCTGGGAATGCTATTGCAGCTACACAGCCTGGGAACTCACTTTAGAGGGGATCTCTGAGTTTCAGCTTTATCTTATCTTTGGGGTAACTGGAGAAGCCTAAACCAGTTATTGTGAGATACCAGTCAGAATGTGGTAGGTGATATGTCCCAGGAGGGCCCGTAGCAAAGGCAGGGAGTCTGGCAGGTCCCATTGTTTGTTTGTTTATGGGCTGTCTGGGAGGAGCCCCAGCTGGTACATCTAATTACACTGGAGAGGTGCTCACACAAGGGCTTATTCCAACCGCAAGTCCCTAGCCAGAAACTTCCAGGAGTCCAACCCCGGCAGAGACTGGATTTTATTCCCGGCAGCAATAGCTGACAACTCTTCAATTCGACGTGAGGGTTTTCATTAGAGCCACAAGCAAACTCCCAGAGAGCAGCGGGGGAGAGCAGCCGGGTGTTTGCTGGAGATAAAGCGGCCCAGGCCTAGCCTGTCAGCTGCTGTGCTCAGCCAGGAGGGGCCGGGGTGGTGGCACTGGCAGCTGGCCAGAGGCGAAAACTGAGCTCTCCTGGGTGAGCCACACAGTCCCATGCCTGGGATCTGGTTTCCCTGGGCCTGCTCCAGGTGATAAGTGTTAATTAGAATTGTGTCCCCCTGGGGAAAGGTCCCTGCCTTTTTTTTTTTTTTCCACTTAGTTGCCTAAGAACCCAAGAGGTGAGAAGCCGTTGCTGGTGATACTGGAGGCCAGTTCTGCAAAAGCAAGAACTGGGCAGGATTAAAACCTGCAACCGACAGTAGAGGGACAGAGCAGTCAGCGGGTGTGTCTAGGGACCCGCTAGGGAGGTTTGAATCCTGCCTCCTCTGCCATTTCCTGTGTTCTTGATGAAGCAAGTTGCTCCGTCTCTCTTTCTCTGCTTTTCTTCTTGAGATGAGGAGATAGTGTTGCTGCTTAGCCCACAGGGTTAAGGAGTGAGTCCCAGCCCAAGCTTGAGGCCTGGCTCCAGTCCTTGGCACTCAGGTCCCTTCCCTGCAAGCAGGAAGGACTAGTAATTTTCCAAAGTGGTGATTAACAGCCCTTCTGACAGGAGCAAACCTCGGGTATATGAGATGGGAGGAGGAGGGACACCGGCCTTGAAGATGACAATTCTGTGTTAATGCAAGTCTTCCCAGGCACCTTCTCTCCCTCCTCTCTCTGACTCCTATTCCGACAGCCCTGCAGACTGCCCAAGGCCGGCACGGAAGCTCTTGGTCTATGCAGTTCCCCTTTTCCTATCTTGTAGACACACCAGCCCCTCTCCTCTTCCAGGAGGGAGGTGTTCCGTATGGAGGGACTGGCTCTTTAGATCTCCTCTGTTCATTACAGTTTCAAATGTTCTGTGCATTGTCCCTAACAGTGTTTAAATGCCCCTGACATGTCAGCATCTGTGTGCTTCCAGGGCTTATTCTTGTACTTCCTAAATGTCTAACCCTGTTCTTGACACCAAAATAACAATCACTATATACACAAATCAACTTTCCAGATACATACCGCTCACTACTCTGCTTTTTGATCTTAACTATTTTAAGTGAAGATCTCTTCCTTAAATGTGGCTCACAAACTTGCCTTCCTAAAGAAAGAACATTGCCTTCCAGCTCATTTTCTGGATAACTTGAGCCAGTGTACTTATAGTTTGCTTTTAAACTCCTTTAAATTAAGTCCCTGATCTTTGGAGACAGCACACACAGCTTCCTACACAAAATGGCCCTAGAGTACTGTGTTCTCTGAGTGTCTGGTTCAAATTCTTACATCTTGGTTTTCTTTCTTCCTTTCTTTTCTTTTCTTTCTTCCTTTCTTTCTTTTTTTGTTTTTGTTTTTGTTTTGTTTTGTTTTTTTCATTTTTTGGTTTTTGTTTGTTTGGTTGGTTGGTTGGTTGGTTGTTTGGTTGGGTTGGGGACTTTGGGTTTTTTGAGACAGGGTTTCTCTGTGTAGCCCTGGCTGTCCTCGAACTCACTCTGTAGACCAGGCTGGCCTCAAACTCAGAGATTCACCAGCCTCTCCCTGCCCCCGCCCTCCCCTGTGAGTGCTGGGATCAAGAGCATGCACCACAGGTAATATCCACTCTCCAGCCATGCACCCCCTCTTCCCAGGCTGTAACAGACAAGGTTTATCAGTCAGCTGGGACGTACAAAGAACCTTCATATTGTAACATTACAATAGCTGCCTTCCTCTGCCCACAGCAGATCCATTCTCCGCCAGGGATGGCCAAATACTACCAAATGCTACATACACTATTTTCTCCTGTGCCTATAACCCCTGAATATCAATAATAACTCATAATAAAATAGAACAATAGCAATGTATAACAGCGATGTAAATGCAACCTCGTTTGGAATTCTCGAGGACTCATGTAAAGGAACAGGTAAAAGATGTGCTTTGTGGCTTTTCTTTGGTGACTCTGGATTACATGCACTAATGCTCAGGGCAACTTGAGGCAGCCTTCGGTAAAACAAGGGTTAGTTAAACACCAGTACCACTACAATCCACAACAGTGGATCCAATAATACACATGGAAATTAAGTGACTAATAGGAGGTAGGATATACAGCATAGAAACGCTGGGCAAAACTCATGTCTTGGGTGGAGATTTTATCACACTGCTCGGGCCAGTGCGTGACTTTAAAACCCATGAATTATTTGTTCCTGGAATTTTCCATTTAATAATTCCAGACTATGGCTTATCATGGGTAACTGGAGTTGCTGGAGCAACAGAATGTAGGAGAGGTCATTACTCTATGTGCGTTCGCTCTTTCTCGAGTATCTATTCGCCAACTGGTTGCACGGGCTAAGCTGCACATTTGCTCGCAGCTGTAGCCTGGGTAGGAAGCTCTGCTGATCCTGGCTGGCTGTCTCATGTATGTGGCTTCTGATCATGTAGGACGGCTTCAACAAGGGCAGTTGTACTCTTTTACATGAACTCATCCTGGAGCAGGCTAGTTTGATATCACTCGCGCAGAAACAACAGGAGAACAAGGACAAAGCAAATGCCTGCAAAACCCAGGTCACAAACCCCAATGAGATTAAAAGGCCTGAGCACTACAGCCCGTTTTTAAAATCAGTCTGCCACAGCAGACAGTGAAGTCACAATGACCCTGAGCCTAAAGCAGTGGTTCTCAACCTGTGGGTCGTGACCCCCACAGGGGCCACATATCAGATATCCTGTACATCAGATACTTACGTTATGGTTCATAACAGTAAAAACAAATTACACTTATAAAGTATCAATGAAATAATTTATGGTTGGGGGTCACCACTGTATTAAAGATTCGCAGCATTAGGAGATTGAGAACCACTGTCCTAAAGGCGGTGTAAAATCGCTTTCCCTCAAGCCATCTTTTTCTTTCCTTTGTTTTTTGTTTTTGTTTGTTTGTTTGTTTTGTTTTGTTTTTTTCTGGCCATGTTTTTCTTAATGACAATAAACTTTGAGGCATGGAGTGTGTTTCACCTAGAGACTCTGAAGAGACCTTTGTGCTAGTCGCCTGCCTGTTAACTGTGACCCAATACCAAAAAGAATCAACTTAGAAGAAGATTATATTTGAGCTCATAGCTCAGAAGTTTTGATCCATGCTCATTTAACCCCATCTCTCTGGGCCTGTGCCAAGGTAGAGACGGTCAAGTGGTAAGGGCACAGTGGAATAAAGCTGGTATCTGTAAATGGGAGGGAGAAGAGAGAGGGGGTACAGGAGGGAAGGAGAGGAGAGGAGAAGACAGGAGGAGAGGATGGGAAAGGAGAGGTCATGTCTTCTTCCTCTTTGCAGGAGTCCCAGGCTTATCTATTTTAATCCACCCACTGGAGCCTCCCATGGCTAGCAGCAGCATTATAAAGCTTTATACAGAACTCTATACATCTCAGCCTTCCAGTTGCCTGGCATCTCTGATCTCCCCCCAGCCCAGAGAGTTCTTCCCAAGCCTAGCGAGGCTATCGGACACCACAGTACCCGAGGTACCTCCTCAGGTCCCAGCACTGCATCTGTACACAGGAAGATCAAGTTGTCTCATTTTTATGCCCGCTGCTGCACTTGGCCCACCTTTACTCCATTCCTGGGAGTTCTTAGTGTGTCACAGCTGACTGCTGAATTGATTTTTTTTTTTTTTAACATCATCTTGCTTGCCCATCTCTGAGATTGCTGCTGCTCCCTAAAATTGGATGCTGGTTCCTCCTCTGCCTCCTGACCCTCGGTGATCATGAAATGTAATTAATGAAATGCGATAAGACAGCAAGGAACCGGATACCCCAAGGCTCTATTAGAAATCTGCTAGGGTGATAGAAGTCTGTGAACTTAATGTCTGGTGATAAATTCAGGGGAGGGCGTGAAGGAGGCCAATACAACTCCGGTTTCATGGGGTTTGAGAAACTGTGGGATCCCTTCACTTCCCAGTCCATCTTAATCAGTAGAAAAGGAATGGCAAGAAGTCACCATATAGCCAAGGTCATCGATCCTATCCAGACCAAAATCTGGACTCTGTAGCCTGTGGAGTAAAGAGGCAGGTGACACTCCAGATACACACTCTCCTCTCAGAGAGCTACGTTCACCTTCACTCCGCCCAGGTTTTCCTCCTGAGTTCTGCGTCTCTGGGTAGCCTGCAGTAAGGGTGTTCTGTCCCCCCACCCACCTTCTCTGCCTTCCTCCTTCCCCTCCTGTAGAGGGGCTCTGCATCCCCTCCCCTCTCCCTTCAGGTCCTTCCTGTCCCACTTGTCTTCTAAACATCACTGTTTAGAAACTGCCCACACCCAAAAAAGGGGGGAGCAAGCATGACCCCTCTACACCCCCTTGCACTGTGGGGTCCCCTGCTCTCTCAGAGGTTCTGACTTTATGAATGCCTTACCACATTCTAGTGTATACCTGAAGTGGGGACAAAAAGACACCTGGGCACAGCGTTTCAGATTCCACTCCTGGCTTTAATGCTGTCGACAGCTTCCGGCCATACCTCACAGCACCTTTTTCTGTGGCAGTTACCAGTGTCTGTGCCTTTTCAACATCTCTGCCAAAATCACATGTGTGCTGGGTTAGGGACTAGTCTAGAGACGCTCTGCTATGTAGTGTTTCACTGTGGTAGACAGCACCTGCTCTTTCTCTGGACTACATACTAAATTTTTGTGTGTCATATCCCATAATTCAGGAGGAAATTGTGAATCTTCCTGTTAAGGAAGAGAGGATGGAATCTAAAACTTGCCCCCAAGCCTTCTCAGGTGGGTAGACTAGGCATTTTTCTGAAGTCTCTTTCTTACATTATGTCCTTCCTCTCCAAATATGTCAAGGTGGCCCCTAATTACAACCTCAATCAATAACTTCTTCATCCTCTTGAAAGGTGAGTATAATTAGAAACTGACTTTGCAGGGACAGCCATGATGAAGCTCAGTTGGTAGAGTGCTTGCCTAGCATAGATGAAGCTCTGGGTTCAATCTCCAGCATCCCATAGACCAGGTATCATCTCATAGACCAGGTTACGTACCTGTAACCATGGCACCCAGGAGATAGAGGCAGGAAGCTCAGAGGTTCATGGCCATCCTCAGCTACATACCAAGTTCAAGATCAGCCTGTGATTCATGGGACATTCTCTTGACAAACAAACAAACAACAACAACAACAAAAAAGGCAAGGTGTCTTTGCTGCCATCTCTGTGCTAGCATCATTCTGCGATGATGCGGTGGGGCCTGATGGCTTCAGCAGGTGGTGGATGCTGCACTAAAGGACACACTGGCCACAGAGGGTCCACCCTGGCAGCACTCATTCGGGAAGATGAGGCAGATATACAGACAAATCAGCTATATCCACGTCTACACCAACGAGACCGCTGTAAGTCTCTAGCAAGGGCAGGCAGCATCTCTGCCAGAACCTGGTAGGTTAATCTCCTCTAATGATGTGAGAATTTGCCATTTGGAAATAAGAAAACAAGTCACTCATTAGGAGTCAGGGGTGAGGGGCCGAGAGTTTCTAAAGCGCTAAATGACAGGTGTTGTTCCTAATGGACTTCTGCTGGATTTCTTATATTCACTTTCTATTTCCCAACTCCTCTGATTCTGCTTTTGTGCCCGTCACATCTGCACACCTATGGGTGATCACTGCTTGTGTGCAGCTGCACCAGGCAACTTACATAGCCCTTTATATCCCTCTGGGTGTATTTCTCTTTGCTTCTGATGCCATTCCCCAAGCCTCCCTGTGGTCATCAGTATTGACTTTAGACACAAATAGCTGCGGCTGCCTCCTTCATTGCCTGCCTGGCATTTCCTTTGTCTTGGGCCTCCTAGGCAGAGTCCATTTATCTTATGATCTGCACACCACCAGGAAGCACATGCTCTGGGACAATGACAGCCAACCCAGTCAATGCTGAACATGGCTGTTTTCTTGAACTTGGTCTTCATACGCCCATTACCTTTATCCCCATCCCAAGGATATTTGTTAGGTTTCAAAGCAAAGCAACATCCATGTATACTCAGGCTCAGCCAAAAGGAGAATATACTGGATCTCAGAATGCCAAGAGGTGTTTCAGAGTTGGGCATGGGACTGGCAGCCATGCTCAGGAAGGGCCAGAACCTTTAGCATCTCAGAGTTCTCAGACACTAACTGGCCCTGTCTCCTTTCTGTGAAGCCTCTGGATCTCTTATTAGAGACATGTGCTAGAAGATGCTCCATTCTCTGCAGTTTCAGAGAAAGCACACTGGCCCCACCCAGGGTAGGTAGGTGGCCCTGGATAAATCAGCAGTGACCAGGAGCAGAGCTTGTCAACACCATGATGGCAATGCTTGGTAACCCTGTGTGTATGTCAGGGTGCACTCCTCAGCCGAGCAGAGCCCAGCAGAATGTAAGACACCCGTGTTTGCCTGCTTGCCCATTTTGGAGACCTTTTCACCAACTAGGTTCCCTATCATCTTCCCATACGTTTCTAAGAGACCCAATCCAAGGCTCAACTAGGCTCAGTTTATTCATTGTCCTCCTGGCCTCTGCCTCTGCCTCACTTCAAACCACTTTTTACAACTAGAAACATGGCATTGGGTCATCTAGAAGCAAATCCTAAGCCTTTCAATCTCTCCATTATGATTGTATCCCATATAGATGGTCAACCCCGTGTTTTCTTCCTGTATCCTCACCTGGGAAACTCTAGCCCCCAAGAATAAGCTCCGCCCATCCTACCCCCAAGCACAGATGGAAGGAAAGAGGGCAAGAAGACAGACCCAGACCTCGAGGCTGATAAGGTGGAGGGCAAGAGAGGCAGACAACCCTCCCTGTCTCCCTGGAATGAGAAATTTTCTCATCTCCTCTTTGTTCTCCATTACCCCAGTTGTAGAAGGAGCCCTGTCTCACTCTCTCTGGGAATACCAGCACTCTCAAAAAGCAGCAGAGCAACGGAGGCAACCGACTGTGATATTTGCAGAGCCACCGATATGAGCGTTCAAGAAAATGCACATCACTCCGGAGAGCACCATGCTAAGCAAAATAAGTCAGATTCTGAAAGATGGGGATCAGGTTTTCTCTCCCTCGTGGATCCTAGATTGTGTGTGTGTGTGTGTGTGTGTGTGTGTGTGTGTGTGTGTGTGTGTATCATATGTGTGTGTTGTGTATGCATATGTATCTATATGCATAAATATGTATATATATCATAGTAGATAGTATAATCTGAGGAATTAATAGGAGGGAGAAACAACAGGGAAAGGAGAAAGATGAGTATGGTCAAAATACATAATGTGACTGGATGAAGATTTTTCCATGAAACCCATCATGATGTGCAATGACTCTGTCCTAGTTAGGATTTCTAGTGCTGTGATGAAGCACCATGACTAAAAGTAACTTGGGAAGGGATGGGTTTATTTTACTCACAGTTCCATCAATCCATAGTACACCAACCACCAAAGGAAGTCAGGACAGGAACTCAGACAGGGCAGGGACCTGGAGGCAGGAGCTCAGACAGGGCAGGGACCTGGAGGCAGGAGCTCAGACAGGGCAGGGACCTGGAGCAGGAGCTCAGACAGGGCAGGGACCTGGAGCAGGAACTCAGACAGGGCAGGGACCTGGAGGCAGGAGCTCAGTCAGGGCAGGGACCTGGAGGCAGGAGCTCAGACAGGGCAGGGACCTGGAACAGGAGCTCAGACAGGGCAGGGACCTGGAGACAGGA
>NC_034596.1:78189407-78189597 GCF_900095145.1 Mus pahari
CAGGAGCTCAGACAGGGCAGGGACCTGGAGCAGGGGCTCAGACAGGGCAGGGACCTGGAGCAGGGGCTCAGACAGGGCAGGGACCTGGAGCAGGGGCTCAGACAGGGCAGGGACCTGGAGCAGGAGCTCAGACAGGGCAGGGACCTGGAGCAGGAGCTCAGACAGGGCAGGGACCTGGAGCAGGAGCTCA
>NC_034596.1:78192992-78206587 GCF_900095145.1 Mus pahari
GAGAGAGGGAGAGGGGGAGAGAGGGAGAGAGGGAGAGAGGGAGAGAGGGAGAGAGGGAGAGGTATAATGCTGTTCCTGGCTCCTGCCTTTTGCATGGAGTGATTGATGGGCAAGACAGAGGAAGGAGTATATTTGCTTGAACGCTAGCTTTGTTGGCACAAACTGTGCCACTGGCCATGAAGCACAGCATGTGGCTGCCATGCCCAAGTCATGGACCTTTGTCTACATCCACTTCTTTCTGGAGGTGACGGTGTCTCCTGGCTTCTGTACCAATTCCTCTAAAATGACACCCGTGGTCGGCAGAAATGTGGTTCTTCAGAGATGAGCATATCCTATTGCCTGAAGCTAGCTTATGCTGTATGGGAAGAGAAATAGAGATTGCAGGTGGAGTTAAGGCTGCCAATAAGTACACTTTAAAATATGTTCATTATCCTCACGCGTCACGTGGGTGGCTCGGCTGTTATCACAAGGGACCTTAAAAGATAGACAGGAGAGCCAGAGACATCAGTGACAGTGAGGTGGGATGTATAGAGGTTCAGTCGGCCACTGGTGGCTTTGGAGACGGAAAAGACCTTAAGCCGAAAAGTGTTAAGTCCTTAGAGGCTGGATGGGGTAAGAAGATGCATTCCTTTCTAGAATGTCCCCCACCCCAAAGAAATCATACCCACCTGGCACCAGTTCTAACTCAGTGAGACCCACTCCAGACTCTGGTCCTCAAAACTAGGCTGATACATTAATGCTATTTTATTCTATTGAGTATAGGGTAGTTTATTACAGTATTATTAGGAACAAACACACAACCCAATGTCTCCTTTTCTCTCTAAGACTCTCTACATCAGACTATTCACCTTCCTCATCTTTAACAACCCTGTATCTCTAGGCATCTTTTCCTCTGGCTGCTTCTGACAATTCAACCAATTCCATGAAATATAACACTGGAGTACACTTTGCCATGTATTCCCTGACCCCTTATGAAGCCTCTATCCAACTTCACATTCCCCTCATGACTAATTCCACCTATCGCTGTTACTGTGGCATTAAGTTCAGTCATTGTCTTAATTCACATCCAGATTACCAGGGTTTCCGTGAGAAGCTTCTACACTTCTCCCATGTGTTCCTCCTAAGTCTATCCTGACGCTTGTCTGGACCCTATCTCAGGGGACATGATGCGGGCCTGGCCGTGGGAACAGTTCCATTCACATGCCTGCTGCCTGTTAACAGAGTCCTGCCTTGTGCCCTCGGCCCCACTGTCTTGAACCCAAACCATCATTCAGTCTCATCGGCCTTCTTCTACCTGATTCTCTGAAAATACATCCATTCTCAGTTTGCTCTCAATTATCTCTAAAAAGGTGACGTTTAAAACCTGTCTGTCAAGATGGCTGACTCCTCACAGTTTTTAGTTACTGCCTGGCCCTTTGAGATTCTGCTGCCATAGGCTGTTTCTAGACAGCGGCCTCCATTGCCTGTGTGCTGTCAGACAGGCAGCCTCACTGTTGTAAATGCCCAAGGGCTCCTTGAGTTCTCATCCAGCCTTTCCTGGGGCTTTCTCCTGCTCTGACATTGCCCCTGTTCCCATTCAGGGCTCTACCCAGAGACAGCCTATGGAGTTGGATGCCTCCTTTCAGGTTGGAAATCCCAGCCCAACTCCCAGAAACCTGAGAAGAGTAGAGGAAAGAAGAATAGAAAACTTGCTTGTCTCAGTCCCACTATCTCTTCCAGGAAAGTCTGTTTCTAATTAAAAAAAAAAAAATCCCCCAATTTGTAATTTAACTAGATAAGGGTGTCTCACTTTTTTTGCCTTGAGCTGTCAAACATTTCTTTGAGATACAAAGCCAACTGAAGAAGACATCCTTGTATTGACCAGGGCAGATATCCTGGAAGGGCAGAGAGACCATGGCTGAAGGAAGGAAGGAAGGAACGAACGAACGAATGAAGGAACAAAGGAATGAAAACCCATGAATTGTTTGCTTCATTCTAATATCACCATGGATACCCAAGAGTCTCATAATCAGAGAAGCTCCCAGTATCCCCTCATCCCTCAGACACTCAGGAATACCTCAGCAGGACAATTCACCCCTTGAACAGAATTTAGGTTTGTTGGTGACAACTCTAAACAGTCAGGTGACCCAGTATTATCCTCTATAAGCCCCTACTCTTTACGTTTGACTTGCTAGGGGTTGAATAGTTCCACCCCCTCTCTCCAAACAGATATGGCCAGGTCTTGACCTGTGGGACCTGCAAGTGTGGCCCTACATGGGGGAAGCCTTCTTGCAGATGTGACTAAGTGGCTCTGGTGGGTTGCCCATGCTCTGATGTATGGCCCTGCACCCAGGCACATACTGGCAGCACTAAGTGGACTCTATTGGTTATGAAGAAAGAGTACATGAACTTGGGAGTATAGAATGAGATAGGGAATGGAAGTTGGAGGGGGTGGGGGGATAGGAGTGTATTTGAGCAAAATAAATTGTACACATGTATGAATTTTTCAAATATATATTAAATATAAATTAGATATAGATATAGATATGGGTTTTCCAGAAGAACCTTAAGCCAATGATAATTATTCATATTAAGAAATGAAGGAGCCAGGTGTGGTGGTGCACGCCTTTAATCCCAGCCCTTGGGAGGCAGAGGCAGGCTGATTTCTGAGTTCGAGGCCAGCCTGGTCTACAAAGTGAGTTCCAGGACAGCCAGGGCTACACAGAGAAACCCTGTCTCAAAAAAACAAACAAAAAGAAAGAAAGAAAGAAAAGAAAGAAAGAAAGAAAAGAAAGAAAGAAAGAAAGAAAGAAAGAAAGAAAGAAAGAAAGAAAGAAAGAAAGAAAGGAAGGAAAAAGAAAGGAAGAGAGGAGAGGGGAGGGGAATGAAGGAGAAGGGAGAGAGGAGAGGACAGGAAGAGAAGGGAGGGGAAGAGTGGGGGGAGGTAGGATGAAATGAGAAGAGAGGTCAAGTTGCAGACAGAGAAGAAGGCCACTAGAGATGAGAGAGAGAGAGAGAGAGAGAGAGAGAGAGAGAGAGAGAGAGAGAGAGAGCCTGGACTGCCTGGAGCTTCAAGAAGCATCAGTTGGCAAGAATGGACTCTGACCTCTGGGGGGGGGGCACAGTCCTGCTGAGGCTTTGATCGCAGACTTCTGGCCTGCAGAGCTGAGTACACACTCACACTATTTAAGTTACTAAGTGTGTGGTAATTTGTGGCATCAATGTCATTTCTTTCAGGGTGAGTAAAATTAGTCCAGTGACGATGGAGCGGCTACTGTTGTGGGCTGTCATTCATCCTGCTCCTGTCCCACAGGGGTCCTCCCTGGGCACACTTTCCCTGCACTTCACTCTATAAAGTTCTTTCAGATGAGTCCCTACCTGTCAGGATGCAAAAAGGAGTCCCACGGGACAGGCAGTGATGAGCCTCCAGTGTGCATGGTGGCTTCAATCATGTATCTGTATCTGCAGAAGATGTTCAAGATTCTTTTGAAATATTTTCCTGGTATTTTTTTTTCAAAATTATTTTGATCACAGTGGTTTTGAGTATTCAACAAGGCCACTGTGTACAATAGTGTGAACTTGATGGAGATCAGGTAAATGACCCAACCAAGAACTGAAACAAAAGCCTTCCCGTGTGAGCCACTCCTTCTGCCGTGCTGGTGGATGCCCTGTACTTAGGAGGGCAAGAAGCTCTGAGGTGTCAGAAAATCGACAGCCACCTTTAGAACAAGCATTAGCTGTTTCCTTCATTATGGCGCAAGCGTGCGTGCATGCGTGCGTGCAGATTCGTGCACGTGCATCCTAGTTTTCCTTTCTGTCGCTGTGATCAAACACCCTGACAAAGGTTAACTTCAAGAGAGAAAGGGTTTGCTCAGCTCACAATTTCAGGTTACAGTCCATCATTTCCATCGTGACGGCAATATCTGGTCCTGTCCGTAGTCAAGCGCACAGAGGACGAATGCGTGCATGCCTACCACTGCACTCACTTTAATACCTTTCAGGATCCAAACCCAGAATGGTGCTGCCCACAGTGGGTGGAGCTTCCTGCCTCAATCAATGGATCAAGACAATCCCCCCCAGACACGCCCACAGGCCTGTCTGATCCAGCCAGCATCTCATTGAGATTCTCTTCCCAGGTGATTGTGGGTTGTGTGTGTGTACATGTGAAGGCCAAAGGTCGATGTCATTCTCCACCCTAATTTTTGAGATAGGATTTTGGACCTAGAGCTGGTCGATTCAGCAAGTCTGGCTGGCCAGTCGACTCCGGGCGCCATCCTCCTGTCTCCATCTCAGTACTGGAGTTACAGGCATAAGCCATCATGCCCATCTTGTTGCATGGGAACTGGGGAATCTAATGCAGGTCCTCCTGTTCACACGGCAAGCACTCTCCCCACTGAGCCATCTTCCCAGCTCTTCCTTATGTCTTAGTGGGGAAGACACTGCACAGATTGTGCTCTTCAGAAAATTGATCAGTTTGTTTATTTTTTATTTTTTTGTTTATTTTTTATTAGATATTTTCTTTATTTACATTTCAAATGTTATCCCCTTTCCTAGTTTCCCCTCCAAAAATCTCTTATCCCTTCCCCCTGCTCCCCAACCTACCCACTCCCATTCCTGGCCCTGAAGTTCCTCTATATTGGGGCATAGAACGAACCTTCACAGGACCAAGGGCCTCTCCTCCCATTGATGCCCGACTAGGCCAGCCTCTGCTACATATGCAACTAGAGTCATGAGTCTCACCATGTGTACTCTTTGGTTGGTGATTTAGTCCCTGGGATCTCGAGGTACTAGTTAGTTCATATTGTTGTTCCTTCTAGGGGGCTGCAAACCCCTTCAGTTCCTTGGTTACTTTCTCTAGCTCCTTCACTGGGGACCCTGTGCTCAGTCCAATGGATGACTGTGAGCATCCACTTCTGTATTTGTCAGGCACTGGCAGAGCCTCTCAGAAGACAGCTTTATCAGGCTCCTGTCAACAAGCTCTTGTTGGCATCTGCAATAGTGTCTGGGTTTGGTGATTGTTTATGGGATGGGTCCCCAGGTTGGACAGTTTCTGGGTGGTCATTCCTTCAGTCTCAGCTCCGAGCTTTGTCTCTGTAACTCCTTCCATGGGTATTTTGTTCCCCCTTCTAAGAAGGATCGAAGTATCCACACTTTGGTTTTTCTTTCTTCTTGAGTTTTATGTGTTTTGCAAATTGTAGCTTGGGTATTTTGAGCTTCTGGGCTAATATCCACTTATCAGTGAGTGCATACCATGTGTGTTCTTTTGTGTCTGGGTTACCTCACTCGGGATGGTATTTTCTAGTTTCATCCATTTGCCTAAGAATTTCATGAATTCATTGTTTTTAATAGCTGAGTAGTACTCCATTGTGTAAATGTACCACCACATTTTCTGTATCCATTCCTCTGTTGAGGGACATCTGGGTTCTTTTCAGCTTCTTGCTATTATAAATAAGGCTGCTATGAACATAGTGGAGCATGTGTCCTTATTACAGGTTAGAACATCTTCTGGGTATATGCCCAGGAGTGGTATTGCTGGATTTTTCAGTAGTACTATGTCCAATTTTCTGAGGAACCACCAGACTGATTTCCAGAGTGGTTGTACCAGCTTGCAATCGCACCAGCAATGGAGGAGTGTTCCTCTTTCTCCATATCCTTGCCAGCACCTGCTGTCACCTGATTTTTATTATCTTAGCCATTCTGACTGGTGTGAGGTGGAATCTCAGGGTTGTTTTGATTTGCATTTCCCTGATGACTAAGGATGTTGAACAGTTTTTTAGGTGCTTCTCAACCATTCGGTATTCCTCAGTTGAGAATTCTTTGTTTAGCTCTATACCCCATTTTTTAAATAGGGTTAATTGGTTTTCTGGAGTCCAACTTCTTGAGTTCTTTATATATATTGGATATTAGCCCCCTATCAGATTTAGGATTGGTGAAGATCTTTTCCCAATCAGTTGGTTGCCATTTTGTCTTATTGAGAGTGTCCTTTACCTTACAGGAGCTTTGCAATTTTATGAGGTCCCATTTGTCCATTCTAGATTTTGAAAAACTTCTCTATGCATGTGAGTCCCCTGGAAACTTTAGTAATGTGAAGATTGACTCAGTAGAACCCAGGAGCTAAGACTCCACATTCATGACAGCTTGCAGGGGACACCTGTGTTGCAGCTTAAGGACCACAGTTCATGTAGCAATGGTGCCTCTGCCTAACACCTTTGCATTCTTAGCTTTCAGTTGACCCTGTTTGCCTTTGCAATTTAGTGATAGAGACTGTGGCTGTGACTTTGCTGTGGTAGAAGAAACTGCTGGCCCACAGCCAGCTCTGCTTAGGGAAAAAGAAAATTTGTATTGTGGATAAGTAAGCAATTTTAAAAAACGTGTATATCTTTTGGCCAAATTATTCTACTTACAGATATGATTTCCAAATACGTACTGAAGAAGATGTGTATAAGTCAGCATTCTGTTGCTTATGATAAAATACTCGAGGAAACCAACTTAAAAGAGGAAAGGTTTAGTTCACAACTTCAGAAATTTGCATCCATTGGCTGTGTTGTTTTTTAGCCCATGGTAGAGCAGAACAGCATGGTGGAGCAAAACTATGAACCTCCTAGTAGCCCAGAAAAAAGAGCCAAAACAAAATACACCCTTTGGGGTCATGATCCCTAGGACCTACTTCCTTGAGTAAAGCTGCCTCCTAGATTTCCACTCCCCACTGTGGTCTATTAGATTACGGATCTGTAGAAAGACAACCAGTTCATGAGGTCAGAGCCTTTGTGATGTGTTCACCACCCAGGACTCTGCTTCCAACCCTGTTGCACTGGGGACAAGGGCTGCAACACAGGGACTTTTAGGAGACATTTAAGGTCCATTCTACTGCAAGATAGAATAAAAGAAGTAAAAGGAAAAGACACTATATAAAAGCAATAAACTATATCATATTAAAACTCTGTGTCTAATATAAAGATGGTTAAATAAAGTATATAAACTTTAGGTAAATTATATATAATTATATATAATAAACTATTCTTTTTCTTCACACCCCGCAACATGTCACTAAATGAATAAAATATGAACTAATTTATATATATATATAATTATATGTAATAAATAGTTCTTTTTCTTCACACCCCGCAACATGTCACTAAATGAATAAAATATGAACTAATTTATATATATATATAATTATATGTAATAAATAGTTCTTTTTCTTCACACCCCGCAACATGTCACTAAATGAATAAAATATGAACTAATTTATATATATATATAATTATATGTAATAAATAGTTCTTTTTCTTCACACCCCGCAACATGTCACTAAATGAATAAAAATAATGTGAAATTTTCATTAATCAGGTAGCAGAAGGTTTTGTTGTTCTGCTTGACAGAAATTACAGGGAGTCCAGGAGAAGGAGTATGACTTTTTCTATTGCTGTGGTAAAATAGCCTGACAAAGGCAACTGAAGCAAGGAGACGACGCTTATGTGGGCTCAGAGGTTGAATGGACAGCCCATCATGCCAGGGCAGCTCTGGTGGCAGGAGCATGATGCAGTGGATCACGCTGCACTCACAATCAGGAAGCAGGGATGACTGCTGCTGCTCAGCTGTCTCCATTTCTGCAGTCCAGGACCCCAGCCTAGGGAATGGTACCACCCACTTCAGTAACTCTAACCAAGATAAGCTCTCCCAGACATGTCTAGAGGCTAAACCTAATCTAAATAACACCTCACAGGGGCACCCAGAGGCCTGTCTCCTATGTGATTCTAGATCCTAACAAACTTTCACAGATGTCCTTCACAAGCTGGTCTGTGGCAACTTTTGTTTCCCTCGGGGTTTGGCATCAGAAAACAGTAGTGAGGCATACTCCAGTGTCAGGGTCCCTGTTAGGCTCTTCAGTATGGAGCCTTAGCCCTGTGATTGTCCTAAGCCCCACACAAGCTTCAGGCATTGGGACCCTTGGCTCTTGGCAGCATCCAGTGCCACACCAACCTGGGGACTGAGACCCGTGGTCCTGAAAACTGAACAGTTCTCTGGAACTCTTGTAGCGAATAGGGCCTACAGGTTGTTTTTCCAGCTCCTATAGCAGTTTATCCTTCTCTGCTCTCTTCTCTTCCTGCTTCCCCGCTTCATCCTGGATGCTCTCAGATCTCAGATCTCAGCTGACAGATGCTGGGATGACTCAGGATGTCTGCCTACTCTGGGACATCTTTTAGGAGCCCGAGTATGGATGATGGACGCTCAGGAAGCCAGTGTCTGCCACTGTTGAGATCATTCAGACAAGGACATTCAGCCAGGAAGATGGGATGATCAGAAGGGCAGAGCTGCTAGGCAGTGGGGACCACCGCTGCTGGGCATGTCTGGGCCTGTGGCCACTTCTTTCTCAGCCATAAAGCAATCATGCCAAGGTCACTACCCCCCTTTCAGCTATGCTGCCATCACCAGCACTCTTTGTTGTCTCCTTCCTGGTGTCGCCAGTTCTGTTGGCACTACTGAAAGTGTGCAAGAAAATATCACTGTGGAGAATTCTTTGAATCAGGCCAAATGCTGCCGACCGTGGAGAAGAGAATCTCCCAGCCCACTTACTGAGTAAGCCCGCGCAGACCGTTTATAGAGCCCTGAGTGCAGACCAATCACAGCCACTTTTTTTTTTGGGGGGGGGGGGAATGCAATCAGAATCTTGCCTCTTGGTACTATTCATAATCATTGAGGCTTGCGTTTTGGGCCAAGAGTCTTTACCTCTTAGCACCTGACACAGTAATTTGTCCTTCCACCAGGGGAAGCGCTCTTCCTCTAGCCAAAGCGGAAATGGTTGTAGGGTCATCTAGAGTTCACGGACTGTTCTGATAACAAAAAGTCTGGCACGAACTGTTTCAAGCAGCCCTGCTGGGGCTGTGCCTTTAAGATCTAGGTCGGTCAGCTGTGATATTTTCATAATTATCCCAAACCATCCATAGAGTTTGTAAGCAGGAGGCTGCTGGTGTGAAAGAATAATCCAGGGGGCTGTTAGATCCAGTCCTTTGCTGAGGGTAGCAAGGGGGAGTCTATATGCTAATTAGGAAGTCAGGTTGCCCAGCCTTAGCATACGCCTAAAATAGCAGCTTACAAAGTGTCTGATTAACAGTGACCATGATTTTAGCAGTGCTTGAAGAGAGGCCTAACACCTATTCAGTACCCAGGAAGAGGTGGATCCTTCTCCCGTCTTAAACTCAAGCTTAACAAATTGTCAGATTAATGGGTTCAACACATTTTCCTGAGAAAGAAAATCTGTGAGATGGAAAAACAATCCGTAGGCCTTCATTTCCGTATTTGTAAATATTTGACTTTTTCAATTGGGCATCGAGGATAGATGCTATTCCTTAAAATTTTTGTTGATTTGTTTGTTTGGTTGGTTGGTGTTACTATAGGGGCTTTCTAAATAGCCCAGGTTAGCCTCCAACACAATCTACTGCCTCATTTTCTCAAGTGTTAGGATTATTCTCAACTGGTTCCTAGAATTGCGTACCTTGGACAGCTTATAATATCTCAGAATTTGATCAGAAAGAAAGTGGCTGGGGTCAGAATGAAGAGCCCTGTACTCTACATGCTGGAGCAGTGGCGTGGTTAGGAATTGAGCCGGCTGACCCCTGGGGTCCTGGGGTCTAAGAGGACCATGGAAGGCAAGAGTGAAGCATGAGCTGATAGCATCCAAACAAACTCATTCTGCCTCTCGAGACTTCTGGGCATAGACCACCTGCGCCCCTGGAAACCAGTCGCCCTACTCCCTGGAGGCAGAGAGTCATATAACCTCAGAACTCAGGCGTATTCAACATCATTGAGGCCAAACGAAGACAAAAGAGATGGTAGATGTTGTAGCTACTGAAGTGTGGGGACTGGAGAGGGAAGTTGCCCACACCACATTATAATGGTGGAAGAGCTGAGATAAGTAGATATTCTATTTACTGAACTAGGGGGGTTCTGAGATGGGGGGAGGCGGTCCTCCCCACCCCTGCTATAAACAGTGGAAATGAACGCTGAGATAACTACTATGCGTCCCATAAGGCCTCAAACATTTACCATGTGGACCATGCAGAAATGGCTTGTGGACATAGGCTTAGAGAAACATAAATGTCCTCAGAGGAAAGACTCTAGCTCTGCAGTTGAGAGCTTTAATTGAAAAACAAGCAGGCAACCTGGGACCTGCCCAGGATGTCCATCAGTGTGCACACTCTGTCCACACGCACACCTAACCTCCTAGCAGGTTTCTGTCCTTGAGTCTTCAATGCAAATGGATGCCCATGGTTTTCCCAGATCCTCAAGGAAAGCCCCAGACTGAGGAGACATCATTTGCATATGCAAACAGAAGGAAGGGACTTGGAGAACTCAAAACAGCTCAACCAACAGGAGAAACATAATCAATATGGAAGATTAGTGACCCTTGATATACAAAAAGACATTTCGTCGATAAAATAAGAAAGTTGGTGCTATGACAAGTGTAAATTCTTGAGATTGTGTCGACCTACATATTAAAAACATAACTAGACAGGTCAAAAGACGGTCAAACTAGGAGATGAAACACTGAAAGAAAAGCTGGACACATAGTTCAGGCTGTTCATATGTTAATTAAAACGTGTCTTGTTAAACAAGAAAAGTCAGGGATTATGGGTATGAAAACAGCAAAGAAATAAATTTCACTGGAGTTTTTAAAAAATGTATTTCATATTATGCGTAGTATGTTGAATCAAAACAACAGGTGAAGGGCCATCATGAAGTTGCAGAGCATATTAGTAATGAGGAGGAGACCCTACATTCACAGAGAGAGAAACTGACAAACAGCAGCCCACGTGGACCCAGAGTTCTCAGTAGTGACACCCGGCACCAAAAATGTAGAGTAACGCCTTCAAACCTCTGAAGGAGGTGACTTTAACATGGTGGCCAATGCCCATCACTGTCGGTCAAATATGGAGATTGACAGGCATTGTTAGACCTCAAGTATTCATATTTAGCTCTTGAGAACCTTTGTTTGACAGCTACTACATGATGTGCTTCATCACCGCTAAAAGGTAAAAGCAAGGGCCAGAGATGTCGGTCTTGTGTCAGGGCCAAGGGGCCAGCAGCCCAGATAGAGGCCAGGGAACTAAGGGCTGCGGAGAGAACACCATCTGGAGGCAGGAAAATCCTGACAGAGGATCTGATACAAGTTGGGGGGGGGGGGAATCTATTTCTAGATGTTTCACAGATTTGCTAAAACATTGGAATGGAGTAAGATACTGTTAGCTGACAGCCAACAGTTGTATCCAGATTAGCAATGGGGACTCTGGATTAACAACAATAGGTAGGTGAATTCATCTGGGAGTTCATCAGACGGCAGGAAGTGAGGGTTGCTAGACCCTTGTTTACAATTAATATATCAAGAACAGTTCTAAAAGCTTATGCTTCAGAAACATAGAGTCAAACTTGTCTGAGTGCGGCTTATATACAGGAAGAATCAAAAGATGGATGGTAGATGTACACACACACACACACACACACACACACACACACACACGTATGCACCCTATTCTAGCATTGCCCCTAGCCATTTTCTATTTTCTATGTACATGTTAGCTAGTCACATATATTGGGTTATAACTAGAGCTAGAAAAAACTAAGTTGCTTTTGAGACCAAACCTATGTGAACTCCTGGTCCAGTGGAGTTTGAAAGTCTGGACAGGAAGTATATCATTAGGTTGGGGAATTCTGATAGAACTATAGAATTCACTGTGGACTCAACTTATCTTCTTGAAATCCATAATCTTTGGAGGCTGTGACCTCTGTATTAGGCATTGTGGTTCTGGGCAAGAGTCAAGAAGTGGGAAAGGACATCAGTGTGTGTATACTGGAACTTAAGGTAACAGAGCAAACCTGACATGTTTGGAACAGGGCAGCTGAGAGCGGCTCGGCTGGTCAGG
Organism: Mus pahari; assembly: GCF_900095145.1. Classification (NCBI taxonomy): domain Eukaryota; kingdom Metazoa; phylum Chordata; class Mammalia; order Rodentia; family Muridae; genus Mus; species Mus pahari. The sequence goes on from NC_034596.1 coordinate 78,204,893, forward strand.
AGTGGGAGTGGATTTTTCCCGTGAGCGCTGCTGTTGTTGGCGTAGGACAACACTGTGTGCTGCCCTAGGAAATCAGTTCTTCTTTGCCTTGCTTCCTCCTACAGCTTAATCGCTTACACGGAGCAGTATGTGGAGTACGACCCATTCATAACACCAGCAGAGCCATCTAATCCTTGGATCAGCGATGACATCACCTTATGGGACATAGAGATGAGGTAATACACAACAAACAAACAAACAAAAGTTGGGGATAGGGGATATTGAAAAAAAATCATTAATCTAATGCAATTACCTCCGAATTACCTCAGCGTTTCGTGGCTCTGGCTGCCGGAAGGGAAAACCCTGCTGCTGCCTCAACTTGTCTCCTTTACCTCAGGTCGCAGCAACACTAGCTAGGCCCCTCTCTGTACCATCCCTGTCTCTCAGCACTTTCCACCAACCCCCCTCAGATGGTACAACTGACGGTTTAACAACGACGGTTGGAGAACTTCATCTAGGAGTTCCTCAGAAGGCAGGGAGTCTGATGCCTTGGTTCCCACTCTGCAGCAGAGTGCTGGGCACGGGGAGGACTCCCAGGGTGGTCCTCTGTGCACACTAACAGAGACTCGTCTGCGGAGACATCTGATGTACATACTGGCTTGGGTTGGTTCAGTGCAAGGATCTAGATCACATCCCTTCCTTTTTAATGTCACATCTTTGCAAATCCAAGTTTTCAGAGAAGTTGTGTGATTAAAAAGCTATGATGTCCAAAAAATCAACATGGACTGACATATATATATATATACTAACATGTGTAACATAGATACATAGAGACTGTCTTAGCTACAATTAATAGCGACGTGATGAAATATCATGACCAAAGCAACTCAGGGAGGAAACTGTCCTGCTTCTACTTCCAGGTAACAGGTCCATCACTGAGGGAAGTCAGGGCAGGAACTCAAACTGGGCAGGAACCTGGAGACAGGAGCTGATGCAGAGGCCATGGAAGAGTGCTGCTTACTGGCTTGATCCAAGTGGCTTGCTCAGCCTGCCTTCTCATAGAACCCAGGATCACCAGCCAGGCCTGACAGCACCCACAATGGGCTGGACCCTCTCATATCAAACCATTGGTTAAGAAAATGCCCTACAGGCTTCCCCTATCTATGGAGACAATTTCTCAGTTGAGGCTCCTCTTATCAGACAATACTACCTTGTATCAGGTTAACATAAAAACCAGCCAGGAGAGGGGTTAAGAATGAAATTAAGACATTATTTTTCCTTCAATGTATGTGTCTTTCATATAGTTGCTAGGATACTAATTCGTGTTAAGTTGGCTGGTCCTACCTTAGATAAACAAAGATACTAAGGATTTCTTTGGGCTCAGGGATACTGTAAAACTTACAGAGATTTTAAGGGTGCCACAAACTCAAAATATTTGAGAAGCTCTGAATTAGTGTCTATCCCTTTAAATTTTTATACACAGAAAATATTCTCACCTCTAATGAAAGTATGTTCATTATATGTATATACAAATATATATGCTAATTTTTTCACTTTTTTTATTATTATTTTCTTTATTTACATTTCAAATGCTATCCCGAAAGTTTCCTATACCCCTCCCCCGCACCTCTGCTCCCCTACCCACCCACTCCCACTACTTGGCCCAGGCCTTGCCTTGTGCTGGGTCATATAAAGTTTGCAAGACCAAGGGGCCTC
>NC_034596.1:78209117-78234437 GCF_900095145.1 Mus pahari
GAACTCACTTGGTAGACCAGGCTGGCCTCGAACTCAGAAATCCGCCTGCCTCTGCCTCCCGAGTGCTGGGATTAAAGGCCTGCGCCACCAGGCCCAGCTAGTGTGTGATGTATTTTAAACCAATGTTCGGAACTTACATTTCTATCAACATTTAGAGAACAAATAGTGTGCAAATGGACATCTACTTTTAAAACCCTGTTTCTGGTGTGACCCGGTGGGGCATCCATTACTGTTGCTGGGGTGGGACCATGACAAAGTCATTTATAGAAGGGAGACACCTTTTGGGGGCTTCTGGTTCCATAGGGTTAACAGTCCATCACCATCATGGAAAAGTGGCAGGCACGGGCAGTGCGTGTGGTGGCTGGAGCAGCAAGCTGAGAGTTCATATCCTGGACCCCAAGCGGGAAGAAGAGAGCGAAAACTGGGTAGAGCAAGCTGTAAGCTCTCAAAGCCTGCCTCCAGTGGCACACCTCCTCCAACAAGGCCCAAGTTTCCCTGAAGGACAGCACTGGCTGGGGACCAAGTGCCGAGTGCCTGAAACTATAGGGACATGTCTTATTTAAACCGCTGCATGGGTGTTTGTATCGTCTCTTCTATTCTGACCCAAGAATTTAAAACTTTCATTGACTCAGGGCATCTTCCTCCTTATGTCCCTAGATGCTTCTATTTGCTGCTTCTGTGTTCCTTCTCTCTCTGCATGTCTGTGTCTGTCTCTCTCTCTCCTTTCTCTGTCTTTCATCCTTTGGTAGGAACTCTGGGCCTCTGGGGTAGAGCTCTGAAATCTCTCGAGAGCTGCCCTGCACTGCTCACATGTGTTGTGGGTTTTGCTGGTGTTTGTTTTCTCTTTATGTTCTTACCACTCTGGCATCAATGGTGGCACTATGCTCCGGTCTCATTGCTTTCTACCATCCCCTGTCCCCCACCCCCCATTCCCTTCCCCCTTCTCCCCTTAGCAACCTGCTTCCATCATGTGGAGCCCGCTACATATGTACTTCAGCTCCCTCTGTATGCTCCCGTCTGAGGCCTGCCCACTGCCCGGCTGACACGTGTCTCCTCAGAGCATCAAGCTTTTCAGCTCTTTTCTCCACAGCTCTGCCACGGCCACAGACTGTCCTCTACCAGTGTTGTTACAAGTCTCACTCGTTGGTGTCAAACCTCCCTGAAATGCCTGGCCCTTACCATCCTCTGGAAGAACTCATCTTTGTCTCTACACATAACTGGGATTAAAAACAATAAACAGACAAGGTCCGTGTCACTGAGTTTCGGAGCCCTTCCTATTTGGTCTTTCTGAGCCATTTGCCCCTCCTGGCTGGCTTTCCTTCTCACCCAAGCCTTCCCAAGCATGGTGGCCACCCAGTGTAATGACATGGGTGAACCACACCTCCAGCTGTTACGACACATCCCTCTAGATCACCTCTAAAGAGGACCCGTGACTTGCTTTAGAGTCTTGTCTTCTGACTGGCACACACAAGCACTTGACAGTTTAGGTTGGGTAGAGGGTAGGTGAACAGGTTATTCCTTCCTTGGTCAAGAATTTAGGGAGAGAAGGAAGAATGCAGCTAATTCACTGTGATAAAATGAATGTTCTCACGTGTCTCGCTAGATAAAGACATACATGATCATTTGGGGGAAAGAGTGGCCACCTTGCCATGCGATTTATCTCAAGCTATTCAACTTGATTAATTTTAAGCTATTCAGCTCGATTAATCTCAAGCTATTCAGCATTCTATCCTCCATATGATGCTACCTGCCCTACAGTAGTTGATCCAGTTCTGATGTTATTGTTCAAGCTTCTACCCTAAACTAACGCCTAACCCAAGAAACGATACAGCCACGGAGTCTTATCTAGCCAATCAAGTGGAGCTCTACCTCTCCTGCAGAGCACCTCTACCCACTCAGCCTTGCGGAGGAAATGCAGAGTGTGAGATCAGTTCTGCCATCACACCTCAGCCCAGTGATGGTCTCTACAGTAAAATCCAAAGACGACGACGACGAAAACAACCAACAGTCATCGCTTCCTCGAATTCATCTTACTTCAGCTCCTATTCAGACCTACTTTGCACTGTGTTCTGAGTAAGAAATCCTCTGGCTAGAAATCTAACAAAGCCAACAGAAGCTGCTGCCTTCGCACCTGGCACCAGAATTCCTCCTTGCTCCGCAAAGGGCACTCAGCCACTGGAGGCAGAGAGCAGGTCCTGAAGGCAAGGCTTTGGCAGACTCAACTAACAAAGGAGAGGTTAGGCTGTTCCCAGGGAGAAGGTGAGATGAGTGTGCGTCCAGCTCCTGAGAGAGGAAAACAAAGGGCAGGGCAGGGGGGTGCGTGAGGGGAAGGAGAAGAGCCAGGGCAAGATTAGAAACCAAGGAAACTCCAGGAGCCAGGGACAAGGGACTCTTCAAAGGCAGGAGTCCCAGGATGTTAGCTGCCAGGAGAAATAATAGGTGCCTCCCCTCAAGGCCTCGTGTATCCCGCACGAGCATCTGCCCAGACCTCAGGGGGAACGTGGCTCACAGTGTATGGCAGAGGAGAAGCCATGCGTGAGCAAGCAGGATACTATGGGAGTGTCCTTCTGCTCATCTGCGAGGGGCTCCTGTCTTCTTCCGTGCTACGGAGACATCTGTGCTGATTTGGTTTGAGCTCCAGGTCTGAGGAAAGCCTGCACTCTACAAAACTGAGGGACACATTGTGCCTGCTGCAGGGTCGCTGCCCAGTGAGGGGACAGCCACTGAATAAAGGGCAAACAGTGTAAGGTATAATAGAAATAACAGGGATGGTCCCTGGGTTCCTTCTAAGCCTCAGATAGGATCGCATTAGATCCACAATGCTTAAGAATAAGAAAGTATGTAACTATCAGGTCAGGGAGAGGGAGGAGGGGTAATAAAAGGCTTCCATTTTAAAGCATAGCGAACTCAGTCTGATGGAGATTCTGAGAAATCAGCTTCCGTTGAAGAAAATAACAATAGTCAGGACTTAGCACGAAGGTACAGTCAGCTAAAAGTCACCAGACCACAGCTGGAAAGAACTGGCTGATGGAAACATTACCAGAAGAGTGTCTTATGGATGCCATGGGGAAGTTATTCTGGTAGTAACATTAATCCAACATTGGGACCTCAGGAGCTGGTGTGGCTCACAGAATTGTGGTCAGCCATTCCCTCCTTGCATAGGGTAGGTTTGAGGCTCCCTGTCTGTTGAGGAGCAAACATGTGAGCAACAGTCATATAGAACCTGGCTCCTTCTCCTTGGCTGAAGGAATCCACTCCTCGCCAAGATGACCTGCTGAAGGGCAGAGGCAATGTTTGACTTGTGTGTGTGTGTGTGTGTGTGTGTGTGTGTGTGTGTGTGTGGTGTGACTATTAAGCTCCTTTTAAAATGAGATTTATTAACTATTTTATGCATATGAGTGTTTTGCTTGTGTATGCCACATGCCTGCCTAGTTCCCATGGAGACCAGAAGAGGGCACCAGATACCTTGGAACTGGAGTTATAGGTTGCTCCAGATCATTGTGAGCCACCAAACTGATGCTGGAAACTGAACCCTGGTCCCCTACAAAAGCAACAAATGTTCTTAACCACTGAGCCATCGCCCTAGGTCCCTCAAGTTCCTTTCTTAAAGCAGTCAGTTCCTAAGCATGGCCCCACTAATGCCCCTACCCTCATGCAAGTGTTGATCTTTATGTCAAAAGAAGACATTTATTTTCATACACACTGGCCTTGATGCATTATTTGACCAACATTCTGTGGCAAAGTGACACCCTGAGAGGCAGCCATTCAGAATCTCGGTCATTTCTAAACATACGGGCTTAAGTCTTTGAAATGGTCTGCCATGCAGGGAGAAGTTTAAGTCACTGGGAAAGCCACGTGGGGTCACTCTAGTCAATAACCTCAGATGCGCTCTGGACAAACAGCTAGTGTCAGCTGCCACGGGAGCAGTTTGGACACAGGCCCAGCCCAGCCCTCAGATGACCTTTTAAACCACCTTGCAGCTACAGCTCTGAGTGACCACAAATGAGAGGACACGGTGAAGCCCAGAAGAACTGAAAGGGAACCACACCCCACTGGAATATCCAAGACCTCGCAGCTGTTCTTGGGGTGGTAAACCCCAAATAAAGAAATCAAGATAGTTTCTTCACAGCGTGGCCCTAGCATTGGGGCCATGAGATATGATTTCCCGAGAGGACTGACCCTTGTTTCACAGGGTTTTTTTTCTGACATCTTATCTTAATCCCTTCAAGCTGTCAAGCAAAGAAAAATGCAATAGACTGTGTGTGACTTGCAAACGAAAGAAATGTGGTTCTCTTTGTTCTGGGAACAGAGAGTGTTAAGCTCAAGGCAGTGGTATGTTGGGTGTCTAAGGAGGGCACGGCTCGGCTCGGCTCGGCCTGAACGAGGTGACACGTCACTATTATCTCATCACTTAGGAGGCGGAGGCAGAAGGATCACATGTTTGTCTTGGCTACAGAGTGAATTTGTATCTTCCCTCTGTGCCCTTTTATGGCAGCAAGGTGAGAGCTCTGGAGCCTATTGATATGTCTATTGATAAAGACATTAACTTCATTCCTCACGGTTCAGTGACTTCCAAAGGCCCCAGCCCTTTATACCATCATGTTGCGGGGAGGGGGGAGGTGTCCAAGTGTCAACAGATGAGTTTTGGAGGGACAAAAATTTTAATCTGTACCATTTTACACATGCTCTCCTGGTTTATAAACTCCCGTATGCTGCCCAGATATCACTAGCAGCCTGTCTAACATCAGCCTTGAAGTATCTGAATATCATCTAAATAAGGTAAGGGGGAGTCAAGATCCAAGTCATCCCCAGCTGAAGTCCCTTCCAGCTGTGGAACCAACAAGTTACGTTATTTCCAAGCGGTGATGGGAGGCATAAGATAGATATGTTCATTCCAATTAGAGAAGAAACAGGCCACAGGTCCCAAGTGAGTCTCAATACAACAGGGCAAAGTTAAGGCTTCATCTGAGAGTAATTCTCTCTGTCTTGATCCTGTACCTGTCAGACCAGGCTGAGGTGATTAAGCTTGCTGAGGCAGGGAGCCCACCTCCATGACTCTAAAGACGAGATGTGTGCCCGTGGCTTTTCTGGACTGATACTCTGTTTGCCACACCCATCTGGGTGGCAGCATCATATCCACAGTTCAGTCATTGTCCTCTCTCTGCCAGGGCCTGGCAGCTCCCCCAGGCTAGACCACTGCCCTGCAACTCTGTCCTGGAGGTTTGTCCGCATAGCCCCACTGGTCACAGCCCACCCTGAAGCTTTCTGTCAGCGCCTCCGCCCTGGAAGAGCCAGGCATGGGCATCCTGCACTGTTTGAACTGGGAAGATGCCTGCACCAACTCCCACCCCAGCTCCTCGTGGGTGTAGCAGTCTGAGCCTATAATGGGGGTCACAGGCCTAGCGGCCACCGAAGCATCTTCATGTCACTTTCCTATTGTCCTGAAAACTAGCTCCTGGCTTTTGTCTGGATGGCTGAGCCCTACTCTATCTTTCTACCAGTCATTTGGCCACACCATTCGTGGTCTCCTTTTTGTCATTTGGTTTGCTTCTTTGTCACAACATGAATGCACTAGGAACTTTCTCAGTCCTTATTTAGAGTCTAGTTCCTTTTTGACTAGCAAGTCCGTCTTTAGTCGATTCTTCTCTCTTTGTGTACTCCTAAAGGCAGTTAGGAAGAATCAAGCTGTGCCTGCAATACAGGCTTAGAAAACTTCCTTGGCTAAATATGTGTAGTATCTAAATAGTAGCTATTTAGCAACTAACAGTACTAATTATTACTTTTAAATATACTATATAATAATTTAATAATAATATATAATACAAATATTACTATGTAATATATTATAATATTTAAATATATCTAAATACAAAAATAATCTTAATAGTAACTAAACAGTATCATTGTTGTCAAGTTCTGCCTTCCACAAAACTCTGGCACACAAACAGAATTCAGCCAGTCTCTGCCACTTTGTAACAAGAACCATTCTTCCTTCAACTCCCTTTTGTTCATTTGAGACTTGTCATCATGGCCTCTACATTCACTCACATTCTGAAACAAATTACTTAAGCATTATTTAAGAAGATTAGGAGTTCCTCTTCAGCCTTTCTACTTGGTTTTTGAGTGTGTGTGCATGCACACACATTCAGAATCATCTTTATGGGTCCATTCTCAACAAATGTTTCAAATTTCCTGCTGCCTGTCTTTGCCACCCTTTGCCATTTTTAAGTATTTGTGCTATGGGTGGCCTCCCCTCTCAGTACCAATTTTTGTCTCCTGTCCATTAGAGTGGCTTATGAATACCATACGTTTCCTTCTCATGGTTCAAGAGGTTGGGAGTGTCTCAGAGCAAAGCACCTGCAGGTTCACTGTATGATTGAGGACCCTCTCACTGGTTCATTGATAGCCAGCTTCTTGGTGTCTCCTTCTATGGTGAAAGGGTGAAACGGCTCTCTGGGTCTCTTATAGGAACACTGATTCCACATGTGAGTGAATCAGCTCAAAGACCCCACCCCAGATATGTCACATTGGTAGGTAGAATTTCAACTCAAGAGTTTGAGGAAGGAGGCGAACACAACTCGAGTCTTTTGGAGATAGCTTACATCTTTCCTCAAGCCTTAGTTTAGACATTAGATGAGAGGCATGGAGTAGAAAGCAAAGTTGTGTTGGGAATGAAAAGGAATGGAGATTGGAGACAGACACCCTGGAGTCCAGGTCTGCATGGTTACTTGTATCTCTTCATCTTTCCGATGTGGAGCATTGATTTACCCTCCAGCTTATACTGGAGTTCAACTAGACACTGGGAGTGAAGTAAGGAAAGCTCTTCGCCATTCCCTCATACCCCGTAGGTGCTGCAAGGAGGAACACATTCCTAGGTAGCTGTGTGGCCTGGTTCATAAAGCAAGCTAGAGCCATTTGGGAAGAGAGAAATCTTATTTTTTTTTTTTTGTTATTTTATTTTATTTTATTTTGGTTTTTCTTTTTTTCCCATTTTTTATTATTTTCTTTATTTACATTTCAAATGCTATCCCGAAAGTTCCCTATACCCTCCCCCCCACCCCTGCTCCCCTATCCACCCACTCCCACTTCTTGCCCCTGGCATTCCCCTCTATGGGGCATATAAAGTTTGTAATACCAAGGGGCCTCTCTTCCCAATGATGGCCGATTAGGCCATCTTCGGCTACATATGCAGCTAGAGACATGAGCTCAGGGGGTACTGGTTAGTTCATATTGTTGTTCCACTTATAGGGTTGCAGCCCCCTTCAGCTCCTTGGGTACTTTCTCTAGCTCCTCCATTGGGGGCCCTGTGTTCCATCCAATAGCTGACTGTGAGCATCCACTTCTGTGTTTGCCAGGCANTGGCATAGCCTCACAAGAGGCCACTATATCAGGGTCCCTTCAGCAGAATCTTTCTGTCATGTGCAATAGTATCTGGGTTTGGTGGCTGATGATGGGATGAATCCCCAGGTGGGGTAGTCTCTGGATAGTCCATCCTTTCATCTTAGCTCTAAACTTTGTCTCTGTACCTGTATCCTTTCATGGTTATTTTGTTCCCTATTCTAAGGAGGAATGAAGTATCCACACAATGGTCTTCCTTCTTGGTTTTCTTGTGTTTTGCAAAATGTATCTTGGGTATTCTAAGTTTCTGGACTAATATCCACTTATCAGTGAGTGCATATCTAGTGACTTCTTTTGTGATTGGGTTACCTCACTAAGGATGATATCCTCCAGATACATCCATTTGCCCAAGAATTTCATAAATTCATTGTTTTCAATAGCTGAGTAGTACTCCATTGTGTAAATGTACCACATTTTCTGTATCCATTCCTCTATTGAGGGACATCTGGGAAATCTTAATAGAGAAAATGCCGCCACTGGCAAACATATGAGATCACATGATCTAGACAATCCCTCGTTGCAACTCCATTTCCAGGTGAATCTAGATTGTGTCAAGTTGAAATTAAAACCATCACACCTGGGGCAGGACATTAAGAGATTTCATTACTAAAATTATTGTATAAGTGGTAACAATGTGTTCAGACCTGCTCTTGAACCTTAAAACAGGTGATATTGGTAATATCCAAGAGATGAAGGAAAGAGGTAAGGGGGGGGGGGTTGTATGCAGAGCAGAATCCCAACTGGGGCAGGAGGGTAAATACGCAGGATAAGTTACAGAAATGGATTAGGAATGGCAGGTAACTGAAAAGACTCGGGAAACTGGATTGGACAGTATCATCTTAAGATCTTTGTTCTTCCTAGAACCCAAAGACTCTGTTATTATATGGAAAGAGAGTGAGAGGTACCATTAATTCAATTGCAATCATACTGGAGTAGGGTGGCCCCTTTGTCTATAAAACTGGTGTTTTTGAAAGAAATCAAGCAGATGCAGACACACACTTGAAGAGGAAATGCTGTGTAGACTTGGAAACACAGGAAAGAAGCCATGCGACCATACAGATAGAGGTTCGGCAGGATGTCTGCAAGCCAAGGATTGAAGCAGCAGAAGTTGAGGGAGAGACATGGAAAGACTTCCCTCTAAAGCCCTCAGAGAAATCACGGTTCTGCTAACACTCTGCGTTTAGATTGTCAGCGTGTGGACTGTGAGGCCCAAAACTTCTGCTGTTTAAAGCTACCCATTCATTGTGTTAAGGCTTTATGGTGGCTACCACAGACTACCTCAGGGTATATTGTCTCTCCAGATCCTCTCATTTCTGCTAAAGGGTGACCCTGTGCCATCGGGGGCATCTCTGACTTCTATGCCTGTTCCATCTCTGCTTCTATAGCTACGGGCACATTCCAAGATTTCTCACCCACCCTCAGATGTCCCCCTTTTCCAAGCTTGCCACCACCAAGGAATCTGGTGGGGTGAACACCAGCTCGCAGCCTGTCATCAGAAAATGGTGGCAGTGGTGCCAACTGCAGCCATGAGACAGATGTTAAAAAGACTGAGTCACTCTCCACACCAAGTCTCTGGGGTAGAGCTGCCACCCGCTCATCTGCAGAACCTTCCATCATTGTCTGGTAAAGAGCAGATGATGTCTCGGTCCCAGGTCAGACTATGATGCTGGGGAAGGAAAATTCCTGCTACTCTCAGGACTTAAATTTGCTGATGGCTTCAACTTTGGGCACTGTCTCCACAAACAGTACTTTGAATCCCTTGGGAAGTTGCCAAATTTGATTAGTTTTGTGGCTTGTTTCTGAGAGAATCCAGGGTCGATTGTCATATGTCTTACTACAAAAATCCCAACCTGATTACTTTGTAAGAGGTTATTTGTAGAAGGATTTCCCATTGCCTGCACTAATAGGGTTAGCATTCTACCGTGACCCTATTGAGCTATGCCTGGAAATACAAACCATATTGGGAAAGCCTCCTTCATCCCCATGTATACAACCTATTGATCACTGCCCTAGAAACAGAAGACATTGCTGCCAATCACACAAGTCAGTGCCCGGGGAGCTGGGTCCTAGTGGTTTGCATCTAGACCACATATCTAGTACCATAGCCACTAGCCACAGATGACCACTTAAGTTTAAACTTTCATTACTTGCATTTTAAATTTCACTTCAGGTCATCAGAGCACCTTGCTGGCATGTGGAGACGGTGACTCCAAGCCTGCCAAGCATGAATATAAAATGGCTCCACCAGTCCAGGGAGTTCTCCTGTTCAACCTCCTTTAGAATTTGCTGCTTTTAAAGCACATCAATGCACCTGTTCTCTTCTGAGAGAAATATAGATAGTATGTCGACTCTATATTACGGAAAACCCCAGGATCTTATATACTGACTGTTAGGGGTTGTGCCTATCTGTCTCTAAAAGGAAAAATTCTGTCTCCACTAGTGGTTCCTAAGTGTTGCTGTGACTAAGTCTCTGGGGACCCTTGTGAAACTAGAGCTTCAGGTTCAGCAACTCTGGCTGTGACCTGTGATCAGGCTTGGTCTACAGACCACATCTTGAGGAGAGGAGGGGAGGGGAGGGGAGGTTCTGGCACATAACTTGTGAAGAGGCAGCCTTTGTTTCAAGAAGGGTCAGCCAATAGACTCCATGTGGGAAGAGAGGATCTGAAGGAGTAGAGCACCAGGATAATATGACCCCGCCTTCTCCCTTGTGAATATGAGATTGCAGAACAGGGATGAGCTCAAAGCTTAAGGCTGTGCTTAGAGCCACATGATTGGATTCTTGATCCCATCGCTTCCTAGCTGTGATTCCCATGGCAACTGATCCCTAGCTCTCAGTTACCCCACCTGGAAAATGGGAACAATCCTAGCATACTGCACAGAGTATCTGTAAGGACGTGGCCCATTAGCAGATAGGTGTAAGAGGATTCGAACAGTGTCTACCTGGTGCACTGCAAACACTGCACAGTGGCTAATGCGGTGAGCAAAAGCAGCCTGCTGTTTCTAAGTGAGTCTGGCTTATTCTGGTGAGTGCCATGCGTTTATAACCGGAGCATCACTTAACTCTTTTCAGAGGCTGGTCTCACCTTTCTATATTGAAGAAGAAAGATAAGGAGCCAGTGTCTTAGACAAAAGGTTGGATTCATGAGATATCCTGGGGAATAGAAAACAAGCCAAAAGGATAAGAGTGGAAAGTTGGATCTGTAACAGATGGGAGTGGCAGGATGAGGCCCTCTCAGTCCATCAGGGGTGGGGATAGCTTCCTGTCCACAGCAGTCGCTTGCTGGGTGCTTTGGTGACCCTCCCCAAACAAGGCATCTCTACCTGCACGTTTTCAGAAACTGTCACCACTGACATGTAAAAGCACACACGTGGAATTGGTGTGGGTTCTGTGCTCTCTGTCACTTACACCTGAGATGATTTTCCCCGATCTTCAGTGGCAAAACACACTTGAGTTGTCTGGGAGCATCGGACGGAAGCTTTGTTTTTGTTTGTTTGTTTTAAATACTGACCATCTTTCAAACCTTCTCCTCCAACCCAAAGCAAAGAGCCCAGCCAGCAGCGAGTGAAGCGTTGGGGCTTCTCTTTTGATGAGATACTGAAGGACCAGGTGGGGCGGGACCAGTTCCTCAGATTCCTGGAGTCAGAATTCAGTTCAGAAAATCTCAGGTAAGTAAACATTTGAATTGTATTCTCTCTCTCTCTCTCTCTCTCTCTCTCTCTCTCTCTCTGCATGTATGTGTGCACACACATGTAAATTTAGATAATCTGACTCTCCATCTCTCTCAATAAAACATCACGGGGTAGGAGGTCAAATTCAAGTACTGGCTTCTCTGGCTATGGTTGGAATGGAGGATTTTAATGGGATTAATAGTCAAATGGCTTTGATAACACCATTCATCAAGTAAAACTATGGAGGTGAGGGGTTTCAGAGTAGGAAGGCAGCTCAGAATACTCATTCCCCCAAATGTGCCAGCTCTAGAGATTGAGGGAGGGTCCTTGTATTATTAACAGCAACTGTCAAACAATTTATTGTTAAACAGAAAGGGACTCAATGGGGCTGGAGAGATGGCTCAGTGGTTAAGAGCACTGACTACTCTTCCGAAGGTCCTGAGTTCAAATCCCAGCAACCACATGGTGGCTCACAACCATCCATAATGAGATCTGATGCCCTCTTCCGGTGCATCTGAAGACAGCTTCAGTGTACTTAAATATAATAATAAATAAATCTTTAAAAAAAAAAGAAAGAAAGAAAGGAACTCAATGGACTCAATTTAGAACTCTAGTAAGCCAAGTCAGTGTTGTGTAACTAGAGATCTGACTCTACACGCTAATGAAAGTACACACTTCATTCTAGAGAAGAATTCTGTCACTTCCATGTGATTTCTGGATCAGAGGATGCCACAATACCTGATTGTTTCTGTAGGCCCATAACTTAGAAGGCAAATAGGCAAATAATGACTATTTGATAGGAGAAGAAAGAAAACATCTGGGAAATGAGATCTGCTGTGAACTAAAGAGAAGGCTAAGGGGTGAGCAAAGAAGTTCTTGCTCACAGTCAAGGAGGAACTGTGGGCTTACTGAGACCCCCAAACCCCGCATCAGATAACCAGGGGATACAGAGTGTGGTTAGGTATCTCACTAGGTGAGACCCCTCCGTGATTGTCTTAGTCACGGTCCTCAAAAACTGTCAGGATGAATATATCCAATAAAGGAGGATCGTTAGACTCACTTACAGGATGTGGTCCAGTTAGTCCACCAATGGCCCTCACAGCCCTCATTCAGTCCATGAGACTGGACGCCTCAACAGTCCCAGTTTGGCACTGAAGACCTGGAGGTTTCTGGGGAGCTGCTGATCTTCAGCCTAAGGAAATTGATTGTAATATTGGTGAAGAAATACCACAGCAACTGAACACACCAATCCAAGTCAACAAGCAAGGGCAATCATGCCAACAGCAACATTTCCTTCATCCTCTTCTTTGGACTGCCACTAGAAGGTGCCACCCACATTTAGAGTGTGTCTTCCCCCACTTCAAATAGTCTGAGAAAGAAAATTCCTCCTAGGAGGGCCTAGTGGCTTTGTTATGATTCCAGGTACAATCTGGTTGACAGTCAAGATTGGCCATCACAGTGGTTCTTAACCAAGAGCTGCCGTCTCCACAGCTGAGAGCTACTACCAGCACCACAAAAGCCCACCCCCTGTTTGCATCAGGTTTTCTTTTACATACTAAGCTGATTTCCATGTTCAAGTGAAAATTTATAAAATAGACTTCCATTACTTTTTGAATTTTTAAAATAAAAAAAAATTCAAAGTTTGTAATGTTGGATAATGAACTATATTCTTTTATGTTAATGTGTAAAATCCATGTCATGCATCAGGTAATGTTTATGGCAAACCTAGGCTACAGCAACCCTAACCAGGTCTACTAGGGAGTACTAGACAGTCGAGATGTGCGAGCTCCCTCTGGAAACAATCTTGTAGGTCCACAAAGAAAATACACAAGAAACTGTTACGTTACTCATTAAATACAAGTAAGCCTCTAGAGCCATTTTGGAAGTAAAGGAAGGAGAAATGGATGTGATAGAAAGGAGACATAGCCGGAGCTTGACTTTGAAGAATTCACAAGACATCACAGGACCAAGTGAAAGCAGGGACTATATTCTAAGCCACAGCACTGAATTAGCCATGGGCGGGTATTGGACAGAATGTTTTTATCGCTGTGACCAATAATTGAAACAACTCAAGGGGAGAAATGCTCACTTTGGCCCCTGATTACAGAGGTTTCCATGGATGCTGGTGGAAAGAGTGAAACAGAGCTGACACATTGGTGGCCAAGGAGCAGAAAGAGAAAGAACACCTGCACCTAGGGCGTTCCCCTCTGCCTGCTTTCAGTATGTCCGTGCTCCCAGCCTATGGGGCCAGTGCTGCCCACATCCAGGCTCTCTTCTCCCTTAGTTTATCCTCTATGGAAATGTGTTTTACACACACACACACACACACACACACACACACACACACACACCCTGCAGATCTGTGCTTCACTGATACTCTAAACCCTTCCCAAGCCAATCAAGTAAAAGCCATACATCAAGATGAACTGTCTCCTGGTGCCATATGACTGTGCCTGGCCATGCAGTCCCGGAGTGATGTCGGTACTGATGGTGTGTCTTTCTGATCAGACCTGTGCTGGTTGTGAACCAGACAAGGTGATCTTACTTCAGGCGCTGGTACAATAGTTCTTTCAGCAGTCTCTTCAGAGCATTCTAACCACAGCTCGGGAGGTGGCTTTGGTTCCTGACCAGACCTTTGCGACAGAAGCCCTAATCATCTACACCAGGGTAACACCTAAAACATCACCTGGGGTCAAGTTCAAGTGCTAGCAGCTCTGGCTGTGGTTGGGGTGGAGTCTTTTAAGTGCAATTAGTCAAATGGCTTTGATAACGCCATTCATCTCTTAAAACTATGGGAATATGGGTTTCCAGAGTGAGGAGGCAGCTCAGAGTACTATCTTAATGGATTAAAGAACCCCAGCCTCCCTGGGCCATGCCAGAAACAAGCCGGACATTCCCATCTGGTCTCTCTGTGGGGCCAGCCAGTCCCAAACTCCATCTCCAGCTGGGTCCCCATAGATCCTTCTGTTCCATTTTGACTCCATGATGGAATGATTCAGAGTACGTCCCTTGCTGGTTTCTCAGCTCGAAAGTAGACTCAAGAGCCCTCTGACACTGGAAATCTCATAGACAGTAAGAAGAATGACCATAGAATCCTGTTCACCGTGAAGGCCCGGGGGGTGTCTACTTGCTTAGCTGTGCACTGCACAGTCTACGGGGCTTTGCTGTCAAGAGCTGCAGCGTAGCCAGGGCCAATTTTCCAATAAGACTTAAGTCTCAGGAGATATGCATGACACTGAAGTCCCAAATGCACTGACGAGTGTGTCCCTGGCAGGTGTTCCCTCCCTTCTGCTATTTCCATTTGTGCCTCTGCCAGCAGCTTTGCCTGGTGCCAGGAGGGCTACATTTAATCTTGGGTGAAAGAATGTGCGTGCACACGTGTGAACGCGCCAGCCCCCAGCATGCATGCATAAATCCAGACTTAAAGGGGGTCCTCTCTGATCCACGACAGGAAGGTAGATAAAGAAAATAGAACAGCAGAGGGAAAAAGCACAGCCTGGGAGCTTCACGTAATCCTCTCCGGAGGCCTTGGTTCTGTGGTGATGGTATTCAGCATAATTGGACACAGAGAGGAAAGTTGAGTTTAAGTCTCATGACTGGAAGACCCTTCCATCCCTTATCACAAAATAGCTGTTTTCTTTTTCCCCCTCTGTTCATTCCTTTAGCCACAGACCTTGCTAAACCCTTCCATGACCCAGGTTCCAAGGGCTCTGCCCCTGGAACACGGTAGTCATGCATGGCTGAGCAAGTGTACCTCTATCACGGTCTTTGTGCACAGTGGCCCCTGGGAGTTGGGGAACGTGTCCAGCTTGAGGCTCCTGTTTGCATGTTACATTGGTCCTGCTGGGATGTCCTCTCTCCCCAGGGCTGGTCGTGAGCCCAGGACGCTGGAATCAAAACAGAAGGAGAGAGAGAGAGAGAGAGAGAGAGAGAGAGAGAGAGAGAGAGAGAGAAAGCTGGGTACATTGCAAACTGCTTTCCTGTTTCTGTCTTCTGGTGCTCTTCAAATCTCTCTAGAACAAGAGACATTTCATTCAGTCTTACCAGGCACAGCACACGGAGTGTCAGCGAAGTAGCCAATTGGTGAAATTTACCCCAGGACTTCAGAATAATGAAAAGAGGGCCTCAAAGCGCCACCTAGACCATTCAAGGAAAGTGGTCCGTGATGACATAGTATCACGGGAAGGCCCCTTCTTCACCACGTACATAGTGTATGGACATGATCATATAGATGCCTGAATGAGTGTATGTGTGTGCACATGGATGCACATGCAAAAGTCTGCAGAAAGCAGAAGTACAGATCAGATGTCATTCTTTACCACTCCCCTGCCTTATTTTTTGAGACATGATCTCTCACCGAACCTGCAGTTCATTGATTTGCTAGCCTGGCTGGCCAGCAAGCCCCAGGGGTCCTCCCTGAATGACATGTGTACACCTGGCCTTTCATGGGTGCTGGGGATCCAAACTCAGGTCCTCACACTTATACAGAAAGCAGCTTACTCATTGTCCCCAGCCCCCCCCCATCATTTTCTTCAGGGTGGGTCCGTGAGATGACTGAGGATTGACATCTCCAGGGATAGAAGGGGGCAGGTCCAGCCACACACTTTGCTATGACTGTCTACACCAGAGGCCGCTCATCTCTTGTTCTAAGCATCCAAGCCAAGTCCGGAGCTGAGCTGCCCTAGAACTGTGGCCACTCCTGGGCCAGCAGGTTGGGAGCCTCACAGTCCTGCAGCATGCCCCCCTACAGCGCTGACTTTATCCTTTCCCCTGTTTTGTGAAATTCCCCCCAAATGATGATAGTGCCATTTGCCCCTGCTCCTGCTCCATCTTCCCTGTACAAACCTTTGTCCTGCCTGGCCTGACACCCTCTGCTGTACAGCAGGGCGCGAGTTAAAAATCAAAACCTGCAACAAAGAGCGTCCCCCTACATTTTTTATGAGCTGTAACATCTCCTGAGAGGACAGAGTTGTTCTTCTAACCTGCAGATTGATGACCCTACTTCCATACGGTGTCAGCTGAGGGAAGAAGCAATTAAAAGCAAGCACAGGGGGATGCCAGGTTTTGCCTCAAGAGCTCCATCTCTAGCCTTAGCTTCAGCAGTTGCCCCAAGCCCTAGGAAGACCCCAGAAGTTTCATTATGGCCAGTGGGGATCCCACAGTAACCAAACAGATGACAAGTCAGAAGAGAGTGAATCCTGAAAGGCTGTGGCTATCTTCAGCAGTGGCTCCTGTCCTGTGCCAACCTCATCTTGGGCACTGCTCATGCTAGCTGTTCATGCGGGCATCTGAGAATCAACCCCGCAGCCCAACCAGACAAAAAGCTCCGGGGTTTTTTTTGTCCATTGTTCTGAGTCACCCAGTGACCAGCAGAGGGCACAGAAACACTTCCTTTTGCCAAGGAGTTCACTTTTTCTCTGGGAACAAGCCCAGGGCTGTGTTGTGTAGCCTCTGAACATTCTAGTTCATGAAAAGGCAGGTAAGCTGGTAAGTGCGGAGATGTACGGACCTCCTGATGGAACGGTAAATGATCGATGGTGCATGGCTTCTCGTGCACTAGCCAGTCTGGAAGAGAAAACCCCCATTCTTGTCAACATCTAGGGAGAAAGGGAGCAAGTAAGGCAGTCTCGGACCATCCTCCAGTTCCATGGACCCCAGATGCTTCACCCTAGTGCGTTTGGAACAAGCTGCCCTCCCGCAAGACCAGTTTCCTCTCCTGCATTCATTTCTAAGCCACGAACACAGATGGAATGCCAGCACAGCACCACTTCTCCCGGCTCTGACAATTGGCAGTGGCTAGGGGAGAGGCAGGGCAGGTGGTCTCCGCACACCCTGGAGCCACCAAGCCCTGCCAGTCCCTAAGGCTCTCTGCTTCCAGCCGAGGGCTTAGTGCAGGATGGCTGCATTTGATGGAGCGGCTGGCATTTGACAACTATCCGCTTCCTCAACGGAGCGGTACCTGCAGGCTTTTGATAAGAGCGGCCATTTCTCTATCCTCAATGGGCCACCCATCCACAGAGGATACACAGAAGGCAGCTTTTGTGGCTCTTTGGCAGTGGGAGGGCAGGGAGGGGGTTGGCTTGAGCTCCCAGTTCAGCTCAGACTGGCCTGGCGGGGCAAGAAGAAGGCGAGGCGAGCACAAACCACAGCCTGTTCTGCATTTCAAATCATCACAAAGGTGCCTAGAAGCCAAGATGGTAAACACATAAGAGATGTCAGGATGCTGTTGTGACAACACTTCTGCTGTCACCTAGGAGAGACAAGGTAGGTCATCTCCAAGGCAGACAGAAGGCTGGGCTGAGTCCTATGTACACAGGAAGAGAAAGCTGTCCAGGGAATGTCACTCTTACACACTCTGGGCCCTCCCCCATCCTTTTCTCCCTCCTCCCCCACCCCCACTTCCCCTTCTCCCTCTCCTGTGACATGCCTGCTGTTTTTCCTTGTGTTTTTATAAACCAAAAATTCTCCACTTTAACTGATGAAAGAAATCTTTTGGTGATTTCAATATAAAAATATATTCGATTTGATCCTGAAATTTGCTTTGATATCCTCTCGGCTCCGTCTGTATACTCAGGGAAGGATGTGCCATACAGTGCCTCTCACTTCCTTCTGCAAAAAGCATCCTGAAGCCCCCAGAACCACAGGGGTCTACAGAGCCTAGAAGCTTCAGAGATTCTCAGGGCCTTCCCATGGGGCTCTCCATGGCTTCCCACACAGCAGACTAGACTAGCAAGGGACAGATGGTAGAAGGTGACCTCCCAGGTGACACTGAGGGAGGAAGCAAACAAAAAAAAAAATCACCCATGGACCAACTATTTGTGTGAGAAGTCACGGAAGCCCCACGGGTGCAGGGAGAAATATGGCCCAGAAGGCTGTCCTCAGCCAGAGACTTGGCCCAGAGGCCATCGCATGCTCCTTTATCAACCCAGTAGGTACCATAAAGCTCTGCGACTTCTCTCCCTGGAGGGCAGAAGGACATGAGATCCAAGTAGGGCTGGCAGGCGAAGCAGAGCATCTGAGAAAGCCGGCAGCTTTTACCACTGGGGGAAGAGTTGAAATCCTAAGATCTCAGGGTGGGAGGTGGTGACTGGCCTGCTGCTTGCTTGTCCCCAGGCTCCCACCCAGGTGCCTGAAAGCATTCCAGAGTTAAGTGCGGCTGGGAAATCATCCATGGTTCCTCTTCCTTCACCCACTTTGTACCCATTTCCCAGATGAACAGTACAATTCCAGACAGCAGCGGAGCCAGGCTGAGAACAGAACTGGCTTCCCTGTTTTCTTGATAGAGGGGTGTTCTTTTCTTCTTTGCCTTCTTGGCTCTTCAGGTTTGAGGGGGTGGGGTGGAGGGTTTCTTTAAAGAGATCATTCGATTCCTAAAAGGTAAACTGGGAAAGTTGGAAATATTCTGGAATCAAGCCCAAGGTCCCCACGTTCCTAGTGGAAATGGGGTTGCATTACTTAGGTCTGCCACTGGGTGACGCCTTTGGGCCACACAACCATGAGCTGCAGAAAAACATGCAACTCCTTTTTAAGAATAAAAATATTTAATACTACGAATAAGCAAGTACATCTTTTTGGGGGTGGAATTTGACGGCAGATTGAATGGCCTTTCTGCCTTATGGCTCATCTGAGTTCTCCCCCACACACACACACACTCATTGACAAGACTATGTCTGTGTTCTATTGCCTGTGGCTGTGCACTCCACACAGCAGTGGATCCTTCACTGTCTCACTGAGGACACTGGCCTGTCCCCTTGGCAGGGGAGGATGTGCCCTCCAGCCCTGGGTGCCACTGAGAGAATGCCTTGGGGGATTCTGCTGTGGCTCTCTTGACTAAAGCTCTCAGTGGAACAGCGTTCATATGGGGCTCTGTCCATAGCTGAGAGATTCTGGGGAGGCAACTGGAAGTGAGGGTGGATAGTTTTCTCTCATACTCCCTAAAGAATCTTTTGGTAGAGATGCCTCTTCAGCTTCATGTCTGATATATCCCCTCTAAACTGTTTATTGGGGACCTACTAGGTGCCCAGCACCATGTTGAGAACTGACATGAATACCTCCCCTCCCCCTCCCCCCCCTTTGTTGCTCTCTAACGTGAGTGGCTGGCTCATTCTAGAGAAAATGTCTTTTATAATTTCAGGGTTTTGCATGCTTTTGGGACATGTTCCTTTTAATTTTTTTTATTTATTTTATTCATGTATATGTGTAGATGCCTGCCTGTCTATATGCACATCACACGCCTACAGTACCTGTGGAGGCCAGAAGAGGGAATTGGATTCCCTAGAACTAGTCACAGGGGATTGTGTGCTGCCCAGTGTGGACGCTGGGAACAGAACCCAGGCTCTAGAAGAGCAGCAAGTGCTTTGAACTGCTGAGTAGACTCTATAATCTCCTTTTCCTTATTTTGGTGTCCCTAAGTGACCCAACCAGATTTGACAAAGGGACTCACATTGTGTAGAGACCTGCATGAAGAATAGTTGATTTTTCAACCAAGCAGAGTTTTTATTTCCGGAACACTTGGTAATCTCTGGAGATACTTGCCAGTTGCCATAGCTTAAAAGATACTGCTGATATCTAGTAGGCTGTGGGAAGGGGCGTGGGACTTGGTGCTTAGTGTTCTGTGAGACAGACCCTCTACACCAAAGAGGAATTCCCCAGCCTGAATGGCTATTGTGCTGGGGTTGAGAATTCTCTGCTCAGAGGGAAGAGGACATCTTGCCAGTCCCCGGAAGCTCACATCTTCTTATGTGTGCTTTTATTCTGTCCTCGGCAGTACACTCTGTACTTTCAGCAGTCCTGTGGAACTCGCATGTGGCGTCAAGGGGGGACACACACGGCATCAACTCTGGAACCATCTCTAGCGGAGTCTAAATAGAACTTTGTTTCTGCTTTCGCTCCAGGTTCTGGCTGGCCGTCCAAGATCTCAAGAAGCAACCTCTACAGGACGTGGCCAAGAGGGTGGAGGAAATCTGGCAAGAGTTTCTAGCTCCCGGAGCCCCAAGTGCCATCAACCTGGATTCTCACAGCTATGAGATAACCAGTCAGAATGTCAAAGATGGAGGGAGATACACGTTTGAAGATGCCCAGGTTTGCTCATTGACCCAAATTATTGTCATAGGGCATTCCTTAATCACCTTACAACTTGATCCTTTAATACAAGTCAGAGGTTTTATGAGTAGTTTATGATCAGCTTTCACTATAAGTCAGTCAGTAGAAACTATTCCAGATAAGGGTACAGTGAAATTCCAAGATCTTTTTTTGTTAGGTTGCATTACTACACAGATATAGAAAGTTATAGTTCTTCAAGTTAGGATGCTAAGTGGAACTGCACCCTGGTAAACCCACTGTGAGTTGAACTAGCTTGTTAAAATGTACTCACCACGCACATCAAAGCTTATAATTTTTCAGAACACTGTCAGGGATCTGCCCTTTCCCTCAGGAGCACAGGCTGACTGGGAGCTCCAGCTCACTCACTACCCCGTGTCTAGAAGGAGGATCAGACCAAGCAATACTAGTCGGGGAAAGATCCAGATCTAAAATCTATATTGAGTGTCCATTGCCTATGCACCGCTGTAACTTCAGCGTACTGAAAGTCAAACCGCTATGCATGGTGGGACCATTTGTATCTGTCTTGTCTTCTCTAGAGAAAAAAAAAAAGTGATTTACAGAATTTCACAAACTCTAAACCCCTCTACTAGATAGACTGAAAACAGTAATATGGCACCGTTAAAGTAGGAATTGTGAGCTGGCCGGGTCAAGAGTCAAGTCCACCCCTGTCCAGCTGGGATGCCCACAGTTTGCACTGCTTCCATGGTGACTGTCCCCAGGCAGTGTTTTCTAAGCGACTCTATATTCCACACCCTGAATAAAGGTGAGACACCACAAAGAGCAGATGAAAGCCCCTGTCTTCAGCAAGGCCCAGGTGAGAGACAGACGAATCGGTAGGCCATTTCAGCCGTGGGAAAAGACCCCAAAGGCGTGAGCTCTGGGGTTAAATGGAAACCACAGGAAGAATTCGACCCTGCAGGGCACTGTCAGGATTCTTACAGATGCTGTAGGCAGAGAGTTCAAGTGGCTGTCCCTGCCACTACCATCCTATCTATTTAGGATAGTCTACACAGCTATACCCATGCAAACAGTGACATGAGGCCATGACCAGTGTCCCTAGTCACTCATTCAAGATTTCAGGCTGAAAACAGTTTCTCACCCACCTCTTTTCTCCCCCATCTTGGAGTCCACTGAGTGCCCACATTGGGTAGATTTGACTCGGTCTCCCCCAATGACATCACGTGGCCCTCATGGTCTTGGTAGCTTTGGAGTAAAATCCTTAAATCACAAGGACTCTTTTTTCCCCTGCCATATCTTTGTGTATGCTCTTGAGGACAATACTGATGTGACTCCGTAGGTGGGGGATGTGGAGAAGCTCTTTGAGGAACCCCTGTGCATATGGCCTGAAACACAGAGGCCATCATGAAGTTATAAGGTTATGAAACCTCAGAAAGAGACACTGGCCAAGCCATGATGTGTCCAGTCTCTGTGACACCCCAAGCGTGTCACCAGGGAGGGTTTGCTCTAGCATTTCCTCATGGAAACTCTTGAACATAAATGAAGGGAAAGAACAAAAACACAAACCTTTATAAGCCGTCATCCAACCTCAAGGGCCATGAGTATATGACCAATCTCCTCTTTGCTGTGTCCCCATCTACACTTTTACCTGCTAACCTGTTAAGACAGTACCCTTTTTGTTTTAACATTGCCACAATACCATTATCACAATTTAATAAAATGTCCATAACTCCTTAATACCATCCGACAAGTGTATGTACTTTTAATGGTCTCATAAATAATTTTTAAAACACCTTTTAAAATCAGATTCCAAATTAGGGCTGCATAGTGCTATAGACCAACATGTGTGTTCTTAAATTATACTTTAATTCTCTTTCTCCCCTCCCCAACCCCTGTGCATATTTGATGAGGTCAGGCCTTCCCTCTCCCTTCCCTCCCTCCCCTCCTCCCTCCTCAGTGGATATTTGACAAAGCTGAATGTTTCATCCTCTGAAAGCTTCAGTCTGGATCTTTCTGGCGATGGCCCTGTGGTGCCACACAACATGTTCCTCTGTCGCCCACATTTCCTATCAATTGGGTGTTTGATTTTGACATTTAATTAGGTTTCACTTTGACTTGTAGACTTTATTGTGCTGTCCTGTCACAAGGCATGCAATGATGTGTGTGTGTGTTTGTGTGTGTGTGTGTGTCTGTCTGTCTGTCTGTCCTATCACAAGGCATGCAGTGATGTTTCTCTCTGTGTGTGTGTGTGTGTGTGTGTGTGTATCTGTCTGTCTGTCCTGTCACAAGGCATGCAGTGATGTCTATGTGTCTTTGTGTGTGTGTATCAGTCTCTCTCTCTTTCTCTCTTTCTCTATGTATGTGTATATGTCTGTGTCTATCTGTGTGTGTGTGTGTGTGTGTGTGTGATATCTTAGCCATTTTCGGTGTTTCTTGCTGAACTCCATTAGTTAATTGGGGTAGTGAAATCATAATGTCCTCATTTTAGCCTTCATTCCATGTAGATGAGCTGCAAGGCTTGCAACAGGAGGGATTCCTCTCAACTGCTGCTCCTTTACCTACTCTTGCAGTTCATGTAAGAAGGGCAGGAGAACATCTGATTCTCTTGTTGTTGCTGGTCTCCAGCACAGTGGGTGACCTGGTGTCACCCTCATTTGGCGGCTGATGGGAGTTTTTGTCTTGTTTTCAGTGTCTTTTAAACTCATGAGTTTTGAACACATTTAGTATGTTTTATGATCTATTTTACTGATTTTTTTTTTATTGACGCATGAGTTTTTACCATGTCTAGCCAGTTGATTCCTTCTGATGTAACCTCATTCATCTTTGCTGTCATCCAAACAACGAGGAAACTCCCAGCTTCTGTGGTCTGTTCTGGATCTGGAAAGAGCCATGTCACTAAGGACCCCTGATTCTTCTTAGTAGCAAATGCTTAGTGCTCGTGGTCCCTGGGTGGGTTGTTTGTTTGTTTGTTTGTTTGTTTCTCAGTATTTTTAGTGGACAGGCTAGGAAATACCTGGTAATATATAATAAGGATACATTTAGCTGAGCACATTTGTAAACCCAGCGATTGGGAGGCTGAAGCAGGGAGATGGTTGAGAGTTTGAGGCCATCCCACCTCCCCCGCCCCATCGTGTGTGTGTGTGTGTGTGTGTGTGTGTGTGTGTGTGTTAGCACTTTCAGTTTAGGTATAGAGTTTCAGACAGTTCTCTTCAGCCTCTTCTTTCTTACCTCCACTTCTCTTCCCTTTATGCTCAGAATCTGGCCCTCAAACCCCCACAGAGGAAGTGTGATCACTCATCTGCTTCATTCTATTTCTCCAGCATAGTCCGAG
This sequence comes from Mus pahari, assembly GCF_900095145.1. Taxonomy (NCBI): domain Eukaryota; kingdom Metazoa; phylum Chordata; class Mammalia; order Rodentia; family Muridae; genus Mus; species Mus pahari. The sequence continues at coordinate 78,232,576 of NC_034596.1, forward strand.
GGCCAGACTCAGACAATGTGGTCACTGCCTGCGATTGACCACTGTGTAGCTGTCCATGGTCTGGAAGTACCATGGTTTGCTTACCAAGTCCTGCCCTCCTAGATGCATGTGTTCTTCCTTATCCAAGGAATCCTTGATGAGAGAACTTGAAAAATATGTACGTGATGCCTTGGTAAGATACTGAATACCTGGCCTTCGTGAGTACAGGTTCTGTGTGATCTTTCAGGTACTTCTAAATGCATTACGCCCCAGACAAGCCTGTGAGGTAGACTAGACGGGAAGATGTATCTAGACCTAACTTGTATAAATTTAAATAAATCTCTCTTCCTAAGCCTGTTCCCATTCTTTGGGAATGTCATCTAATGTTCTGGCTAGTTTTATGTCAATTTGACACAAGCTAGACTCATTTAGGAAGAGGGAACCTCAAGTTGAGAAAATGCCCCTACCAGATAGACTTTTTTTATTTATTTATTTTTTTTATTGATGATTGACATGGAGGACCCAGTCCGAAGCCCATTGTGGGTGGGGTCGTCCCAGGCACATGAACCTGGGGTGTATGAAGAAGCAGGGTGAGCAAGCCATGGGAAGCAAGCCAGTAAGCTGCAGAACTCCACGCTGTGTGCTTCCTTTCCTGCCTCTAAGTTCTTGCCTTGAGTTCCTGCCCTGGCTTCTCTCCGTGATAGAGTGTGCCCTGAGAGATATAAGATGAAACTAACCATCTTCCTCCCCAGGTGACTTTGGTCACAGTGTTCTATCCCAGGAATTGAAACAATAACCAAGACACCAAAATTCCTTATGTCTTCCTTTCCTCTCCCGTAGAGTGGAGATATAGCAGAACTTCCACCTGGGGTGAAAAGTGACAGAATGAAAAGAGGCAGATGACCACAGTGACTGGCCCAGCAGAAAAAAAAAAGAAAACATTGACTATTTTATTTTTCTAATGGCATTACCGTGCTTTGTTCTTTTATGCTAAGTACATTTGACAAGTTTCACAGATTTGCATATGTTAACACACAGAGATAACCCCTCTTTCAGTATGCAGATGTTCCTTGGCTTGTGATGGGTTATACTCCAGCCAACTTACCTTAAGGTTGAAAATAGCATGAAGTCAAAAGATGCACTTAATACACTTCACCAACCTGGCGTCCAGGCTGGGTGCTGTGGAACACGGGCGAACATTTGGTTTTCCCTTCTTGGAATCCTGGGGCTGAGCTATGACTGTAGCTTGTGCCCCTGCTACCCAGCATTAGGAAAGATCACTCGTCATGGGGCCAGGCTCAGAGATGATCAAAGCTCAACCTGTAGTTTGTATGAGATCCGTGTAGCTTTCACACAACTTTGAAGCTGAAAAAAAAATGTAAATCAGATTATCCCTCAGAACTACGGTCACCCCTCAGGAGCCACCTATACCTTCCTTCCTCGGTGTGTTAGGTCTGCTCAGGCTGCAGGATGTGACACAATGTCAGACTGGGTGACAGAGGGAGTGTTTGGTCCTTTGGGTCCTGAAGCTGGGGACTCTGGGGATTAAGTGCCTGCAGACGAGTTTCCTGGTACTGACCCTCATCCTGGCTTCAGGACAGCCGCCATTTGGCTGTGTCCCAACCTTCAAGTAGAGAAAGCTCTTTGGTGTCTTCATTTTATGAGAACCCCGACGGCATCACAGGGCTCCACCCCCACGACCTCACCTGTATTAGTCAGAGTTCTCTAGAGTCACAGAACTTACGGATAGTCTCTATATAGTAAAGGAATTTATTGATGACTTACAGTCTGCAGTCCAATTCCCAACAATGGTTCAGTAGTAGCTGTGAATGGAAGTCCAAGGATCTAACAGTTGCTGAGTTCCACACGGCAAGAAGGCGAAA